>NW_022196891.1:90012968-90047968 GCF_008632895.1 Mastomys coucha | reverse complement strand
AAAGGCTGGCCAACTGAACTCAGATACTGAACTGTGTACCCTTTGACCTTCCCGAGGCTGTACCAGGAACAGAAATGCCACAAAAGTAAGCCAGCGTATGCATGCCACATATGCCAGGCACAGTGGTCATTTTTTCCATCATGGGCACAAAATAGAGCCACATTTCCATCCCTGAGTGTTCTCTGCAGTTTCTACTCCACCACAGGGTCCACTGGGGCTCAGAGCTACTCCAGCTGGTATGATTAAAGCCCGAGTTACAGGACAGTGGCTTCATTTTCAAGGAGCTGCAGAAACACACAGGACCCCTGGGGCAGCACAGGCGTTCCTCAGAATACTCCTTTTAACAAAGTTGTCATGAAATCCAATTAACCAGCTGGAAGGCTAGCACGGGCAGGCCTCCTCGGGGTTAATAAATAATAGAACATGCCCTTATCTGAAAGGGCCTTTCTGTGGCAAGCTTGGAGGCCAAGACAAGCTCTCCCAGCAGGAAGACACAGGCATCCCTGCTCCTGTGAGTCCAGCAGGGAAGGAAGGCACCTACTTCCCACTCCCCAGGAGCCACCATCCTCAATGAGCCCTGGGTCTGAGAGTTGGAGCCCCTACCAAGGAAACAACCTTAGGATGAGTTGGCAGCCTTGGCTGAGCTCTAGGTGTGACTCATTTTCCCACAAGCTGTTCAGAGACCCTGCCCTTAACCTTTTCGCAGAGGAGCAGCTTACTCTATGGCAGACCTCTGAGTGGACCAGCCAGCACCATTCAACAGAAAGATAATTTGAACCAACCACAGACACAGTTTTAAGTTTTCTAGTAATCCCATTTTAAAAGAAGTCCAAGAAGCAGATGATGTTAATTTTAATTGTATATTTTATTTCACCCAAACATACACCAAATAGCTTCACTTTGGGAAAAAAAAAAAACATTGTGTTGCATTCTTTTGTTTTGTCTTGGTTTTTGAGACAGTGTTTCTCAGTGTAGTCCTGTGTCCTGGAACTCACTCTGTAGACCAAGCTGGCCTTAAACTCAGAGATCTGCCTGCCTCTGCTTCCCAAGGGCTGGGATTAAAGGTGTGCGCCACCACCGCCCCGGCTCATGCTATATTCTTTTTAGTTCCCAGAATTTGAGATCTGCTGTATATTTTTTTTTTAAAAAAAGTTATTTTTTAAACATTTTTAGAATATATTTTTAGATGTTTTGTTTGCATGTGTATCTGTGTACTACCCTCAGAGGTCAGAAGAAAGCATTGGAACCCCTGGAACAGGGGTACAGATGATTGTGAGCTGCCATGAGGGTGCTAGGATGTGAGCCCAGGTCCTTTGGAAGAGCAGCAAGTGTGCTTAACCACTGAGTCACCTCCCCAGCTGGTATGCTATGTGATCTACAACACATATAAGTTAGAGCATGACACTGAAGCTGTGACTCCTACACTGGACAAGGTCACTGTGTCCCACTGTGACCCCTGACTCAGGGACTCATAAAGATCCAACTGCAGTCCTCCCACCTGTCCTCTGGGAACCTTCATGAATTTGCTTCTCGGAGCCCCTCAGCCCAGCCCCCTAGTTCAAGGCCATGGAAGACTAGAAAGGCATTGGAAAGTGCTGTTGTTCCCAGTGACTGCCCTGTGTTGTCTGGGGGTCAACACAGTGGACTGGGCTAGCTCTAACCCACGCCCACTTGCATCATCCCCACCTGACAGGGCTAGGCTTGACTGAGCAGAGCCAGGCTTGTGACTACAGAAGGCAGGGGTGTTGGCTGCTCACAGTGGTGTGCCCTAGGTAGTGAAAGCTATTGTTGAGAGCAGACAGGAGCTTTTAATCCTCTTTAGCAGAGCAGGAGAATGTGGGCAGCAAGTCTAGTCTTGTCAGGAAAATCACAATCAGGAAGGGGAGCCGCCTGGCATGCTTGCTACCACAGATTCTATGGCTTCCTTCAGACACTGGGCCTCAGTGCCATCGAGCCCAGCCATGCTGTGACAGACCCCAACCACCGCCAACTCTGCCGCTTTACTCCACGACACTGCCTCTGTCTCCAAGTAGACACGCTGTCTCTGCACACCCCACCCCCATTGGAGAACATCCTGTGAGGGAGGGCTCCTGGATTCATTCACATAGTCACCGTGAGATGCAAGGTCTGAGAAGTGAGCCAGAAGGAAGATCACAGACTGGAGACACATGACACTGTTAACAAATGCCCTTCTTCCCAGGTGCTCGCTCCTACCCGTGGAATAGACCAGACGTATGAGGTAGTACGGGCAGGATCTGAGGCGTGACCCAGGCTGTCCCCTTCAGCAGTTGAGCAGAGCCTTGACTCTGACAGAAGGATGTCTGTGGAGAAGACTGCCCATGGGTAAGGGACAGCACTGCCAGGGCTGCATCCCCTGGCCCCAGGTTTGCGGTTGGGACACTGCTATCACCATTGTCCCAGGCTTAGGAAAGAGAAAGTGTGGGCTGCTCTTGCAGAACACCCAAGTTTCCTTCTGAGAATCCACCACCACTTCTACCTCCAGGACAGGGACTCCAGGGCCTCTGGCTCCCACAAGCACCCATACACATGTGTGTACACATCCACAGACAGACAGACAGACACACTTAAAAATAAAATACATTGGCATTGGCAGTGGTGCTGGTGGTGGTGTATGTCTTTAATGTCAACACTCGAGGAGGCAGAGATAGGCAGAGCCCTTTGAGTTTGAGGTCTACATAGTGAGACCTGTGTCAATAAGCAAACAATAAAGTAAACCAAAGGGAACAAGCGAAGGGGCTGGCTAGTGACCCCTGCACCCACAGGAAGCTCTTCAAGGCTTACACAACCCTCTCATCTGCATTAGGCTGCAACTCTCCTGAAAGCCCCTTAGGGCTGGAAGGAAAAGGACTAGTATCCTTATCTCACAGGTTAGACAAACAGAAGCCTACCAGAGGGGAAACTCTTAGAGAGAACAAATACAGACTTCCAGCAGAGATTCCTAGGTCATCACAGGAGGACCCAACACAAGCTGTCATCATTTGAAAGTCGTGGGGAGCTGAGTTTAGAACAAAGCTTTCAACCTTGACACCTTAGAGAAAGGACTGCCTTCTTGATGGGGCTGGGAGCAAGTATGTGACACCCAAATGTTCAGAATCACCTGGAGATGCTCAGTGAGCAAGAGGCTGGTTGCATAAGCATATGGACCTGAGTTTGAATCCCAGGACCCACATAAAGAGCCATCCATGGCTGTGATCCCAGAACTGGGGGAGGCACAGGGACAGGAGTGGGGGGGGTTGCAGGGTCAAGGCAGGCAGCTAAGCCATCCTCAGAGAGGTAAGAATGAAAACTTGGTTCAAATCGACTTCGTCAACCTGGATCAAACTTCGAAAGAGTCTGATGCCAGGCAGTTCATTGTAGGCACATTTAAACACAATGTAATTTGGATAAAGGTTTCCTGGCAACAACTGTCCCCATTCTAGGTGCACAATAAAGCTTAAGGTGTGACTACATAGAAACTCTTTACAAAGTACACGTGAGGGTGGTGGGTTCTACAGCTAAAAGTCCTAGAATCTAGTGTGGTCCCTGACCGAGACAGCATAGAGTCAGCAGACCATAAACCACATGTGACATCTCCTCTAGGGATGAGTTCTGTAGACTAGAAGATAAAGATAAAGGTCTAAGGAGGGAGAGTCTGGGGTAGACATTCTGGGGAGTTTGGGTGGGTTCTGCCCCTACAGATAGTAAAAAGTGAGTGAGGTCTGCCTCCATATCATAAGGTGGATGAGGTCTGCCTTTAGGGATTGAAAAGGGTCACCATGTTGTTAACAGGGACCTTTGTGCTTGAAGAATCCATGGAGGTTGCTAGTTGCCAGCTTAGCTCCAAGTTCAGTGAGAGATCCTGTCCCTGAAGCAGAAAATAATAGAGCAAGGTGCCCTCTATCCTTCTCCGGCCTCCACACATGTAAAGTCACCAACGTGTGTGTGCACATGCACAAGTAACACACTCACACTCTTTTGATCATTAAAGAAAAGAGAATTACTGATCTGTGTTGGTCATTGTAGCTCAGCAGATTGCCTCACAGTTACAAGGCCCTGGGTTAACCCACAGCACCAAAAATAACTAAATAAATACTAAATAATAAAAAAATGTAGTTTGCTTGAATCCCATCACTCAGAAGGCAGAGGCAGAGGGAGCTCTGAATTCAAGGATAGCCTGGTCTAAGGAGTGAGTCCCAGAACAGTCAGAGTTACACAGAGAAACTCAAAACAAAAAACCAACCAACCAACAAACAAACAAACAAACAAAAAACAAGAAATGACAACAACAAAAAGATGCAGTACAAGGGGTCATTAAAAAAAAAAACCCCACAAGTTTGGCTCAAGTCTTTCATTTGCCACACGAGGACACTGAGGCCCCAAGTGTAGTTGCTTCAGAGGTCACACCTGAGGAGGGCTGCCCTTCAACCCTCTATACATCAGCCCCAGAATAGCTTATAGCACCAGTGATCTTAGGAAGCTCAGAGCTGTTCATGGGGGAGAGGTAGAGAGAGGAAGAGGAAGGATGGAATGAATGGACATGGTCTCCCAGCTCCACCATTAGTTCTCTGCATAACCATGGCCAGGTTGCCACTCTGTGGGCATCGTTGCACTGAAGCCTATATACACATAACACTCCTCGCCCCGACGTCTTTGCTTTTGGGGATAGTGGAGAGCCAGGGATGGGAGCTGCAGAGTCCAGCACAGCTGGTGACAATGGGGAAGTCAGAAGGGACAAGCAAGTAAAAGCTCAGGGTTAGAGGCCAGGGCCACACCCTGGGGAGCCTGGTGATCTGTTTCCTTTCTCAGTTTGCCCCAAATACGCTCATGCTGAGTCTCCTCAAACTCTGCATCTATTCTTCTGACTTAGCCAGGGACCTGCTCCACAACCCTCCCTTCCCCCCAAAATCTGGTTTAGGCATGGAGTGATGCATTAGGACTTAGGAAGAGTGGAAACTACTTCAGACTGAGCTGCAGAGAGCACCCAGAGCACATCTGATGCCAGCCTCTGCCAGCCTCTCCAACACTGCTCTGCCAGCTCCACCCACACTGCTCCACGAGTCTCGCCCACACTGCCTCTTCCGGCCACACCCTGTTTCCAGTCCCTGTCTAAGACTTGCACAACTTAACAGGCCCTGGCAACCAGGAAACTGGGAATGGAGATGGCTTTACTGTGAAGGTGGCACTGACATCCAGAAGAACTGTGGCTGTATATAGGGTGTGTTGAAAAGACTTGGGCCACCATGAATATTTGTCTCTGATAGTACCCCTTGAGGTGCTGGGGACACAATACTAAGGATTTTGTTTGCAGTTGAATACATTTTTAAACCTTTTAAATTACATTTTAAACCTTTTAAAATGAGACACACACATTCATATATGGCTCACCTGTAGAAGTACAAGAACACTTGTTGGAGTCAGTTAATCCTGGGCTCAAACTCAGGTCTTCAAGCTGACTACACCTGCCTTTACCTACTGAGTCATCTCACCAGCCCTGATATATATGTTTCTGATGTGTATGGATGTTTTGTCTGCTGGAATGTCTGTGCACAGTATCAACAAAGGCCAGAAGATCCCCTGAAATGCATGGTTATGAGCCACCATGTAGATACTGGGAACTGACCTGGGTCCTCTGCAAGGACGAGTGCTCCTAACCACTGAGCCACCTCTTCAGCACCCTGAATACACTTTTAAGCATTTGTGAACTCTGTGTTACAAAGTGTGTGTGTGTGTGTGTGTGTGTGTGTGTGTGTGTATAGGTGGCACAACAAATGCTCACACATATACCCATGTCTATTAAGAATTATATATATATATATATATATATATATATATATATATATTACATATGTACATGTTTTATTTAACATACTGAAATCTTCCTATAGGCATTGTCTTAGTTAGGGTTTCTATTGCAGTGAAGAGACACCATCACCACAGTAACTCTTATAAAGGAAAACATTTAATTGGGGTTTGCTTACAATTCAGATGTTTAGTTCATTACTGTCACAGTGGAAACTATGGCAGTGTGCAGGCAGACATGGTGCTGAGAATCCTACATTCAGATTGGCAGGCAGCAGGAAGAGGGAGAGACACTGGGCCTGGCTTCAACTTCTGAAACTCCAAACCCCTCCCCCAGTGACACATTTCCTCCAATAAGGCTCCTAATGCTACTCCCAATGAATTCAAATATGAGTCTGTGGGAACCGTTCCTATTGAATCCACTACAGGCGTAGACCAGGCCCAGCCCAGCCAAGGTGAAACTCTTCATGGAGTTTCCAGGTGTTGGGAGAACTCTTGGAGATTCTTAGGCCTCTCACAGATCTCAGCTTCATGTACATCCAGGCCTCTCAAGATCTTTGGAAGGAGAGTGGCTAAATGTCCTGGTTTATATGGAACAGGCCCCATTTATACCTGTGTTTAACATATTAACATAACCCCTTCCCTGACCCGTGTCACTGTTTAGATGATAAATTATATGATCATCTTATTCTCCTGGGACAGCAGACTCTCCCTGGCCTCTAGGATATGCTGACAGACATGTCAGTGCTGGTTGACCCTGCACTTCCAACAGCTGGGCTCAGACCCTGTCAGGTGGCTTGTTATTATGCATGTGCGTGTGTAGGAGGTGGGTGTACCTAGGCCTTGCTTCATGACCCAAAACCGGTAGATTGGAGGCCACAGGAACATGAACTCCTGAACTAAGAACATATAAGGCAGAGAATCAGAGGCAGGGTGATGCCCAGCCGAGCCACAGAGCCATCCTGCTGTCCCAGGCTGTTTCCTCTGTTGTCACGGCAGGAAACTCAACAGTGCCGGTTTTCAGGCTAGCTTTATATGAATTTGATGACTGTTTTGACAGCCCTACCTCTCCCTGCAGAGCCATGAGCTATCTACCAGAGGTCTCTAAGGGCAAAGTTGGATCACCCCATCAAGCAAGAGTTCCCAAGGGTAGAACGATTTCCCCCATCATGTGAGACTCACAGGGACAGGGCTCCTGTGATCTGAAGGACCCAGATTTCTTTTGCTCTTTTTGGCCTTGTATCTAGCCATGGCTTCAGAGCTTCAAGGGAAAGCAGAGGTATGAGGCTTGTTCTAATTAGCCCCAAGATGGGCTGCGGGCAGCGGTGAAATTCGTCCCTGCTCCTCCCCCCGCTCAAAGCAAGCAGTCCTGATGTTCCCAGGCCTCCAGGCTGCAGAGTGAGACTCAAGCTTAATGAAGCAAAGCTCTCCATCTGTGGCCTTCCCTCTCTGGCAGCTCCAGCTGCCTGGGGCCTGGCTTTAGGGAAAGCAGTCAAGACAGCCCCTCCTCCCAGGCCCCCCAGTCCTCCACTCACCAGGGGGTCCACTCCCCCACGGCCAGCCGCACCCTGCCCGTGTTAAACTAATGAGTTCCAGACCCCACACCAGAGCGGCTCTGATGGTGCTGACCTATTTAATTAAAACAGCAGCTTCCAAATATGGAGTCTCTGCCCCCAGCCACAGACGGGACCTAGGCTGTCTTTGGCCAGTTTGGACTCTGGCACTGTCTCACCCCTGACTTTTTTTCCTCTTCCTCCCTCCTCCTCTCCCCTGATTTTTCCAACATCTGTGTCCAGAAAGGAAGAAAAACCCTGTTTGGACTGGCTTCCTTCCACTCGTCATTTTTCCCTCCTTTCAAACGTCTTGTCTAAAGTGGAGTCAGTTACATAAGCATTCCACCTCTTTCCATAAATTGTCCGAAGTCTCTTAACAATGGGGTTACTGTGCAGGGGAAGAGGAGCTCGCCACCACACCCCATGAGTGCAGTCCCCCAGCCAAATAGAACCAGAGGAAACCCAGACTCTTCTGGGGAGACCTTTGCTGTTGTGCTTGGAGCACTTTCCTATCCAAAGCCCTGGCCCCACCCCTCCCACTGAGCCCTTCCATCTCTGAGAATCACGATGTTTGAATGGATGCCCAATTTCTGTCGTTTCCTTCGCTGCCTGACAGTATGTGTCACTGTGTGTCCATGTCCCGAGGGCAGGCTCTGTGGTTGATGGAGCTGGTTGTGTGTCTGTGTGTCTGTTGGCAGGGTCCTTGAAGGCACGCCCTAGAGATTCTGTTGCTTTTTTCTTTAAATAGAAGCAGTTAGACCTCACTAATTCAGACCAGTTGGAGAAAAGTCCAGAGCGGAAGAAAAGTCTGACAGCATAGTTACCCCGAGACCTTTTACTTCTCCTAATGTGTCCCATGGTTGGAACCAGCCCTAATCACATGAACAGATACGGTCCTGCAGAACTCAGTCCAAATAGATAGACATTGTTCATGAAAGAAACTTTGGATAGCTAGCTAACAAAAGGGGTTCTCTGAATCTGAAAACATGTTATATTTTTCTTTCTTTTCTCTATTTTAATTTATTTTTTGAGACACAGTCTCATGTAGCTAGCTCAGGCTGCGTTGAATCCAGATCCTCCTAGGTCACTTCCAAGTGCTGAGATTGCAAATGTATGACACTATGTCCAGCTCTAAAGACAGACTTTCCTTGAGAGACTATATTTCAACACTTATAGTATTTCTCATTTAGCTCATTGAATTATCTTACCTGGATTGCGGTAAGGACAAGCTCTTGCCTCTCAGTGTCCAATATATCTTCTGGCTCATAGTAATTATGAAAGGATGTTTTGAAAACTGGATAGATGGATGGATGGATAGATGGTACATGGATGGATTATAGATGGATGGGTGGGTGGATGGATGGGAGGATGGGTGGATAGATGGATGGATAGATAGATGGTGGATGGATGAGTGGATAAATGTATGGATGGGTGGATGGGTGGGTGTATATATGTATTTATGGATGTATGGTAGATGAATAGATGGGTGGATAGATGGTAGATGTATGGGTGAGTAGATAGATGAGTAGGTGGGTGGGTGGATGGATGAGTGGATGGAGAATTGGTTAGATGGATGAATGAAACTGTTGATGCTAAAGGAGAAGGATTGGAAAAGAGCCTTGGTTATGAAAGTTTGTGCTGTAGCATTTTCTCTGTCCAATCACATTAGAGCAGTGATAGGCCTGTGATGGAACAGGAATAGAAAGGTGGAGTAAGGGTTCGAGGGGAGAAGGGTTAGAGGAGCAGGGAGGAGGTCAGGATCATGGAGACAGAGGGAGGAGGTCTGGATCATGGAGACAGACAAAGAGAACGAGCCCGAACCCAAGAGGTTATACAACCAAACAAAGGTTTTTACAAAATAGATTAATTGGGTCAGAATATTGTCTCTATTATTTGGTTCTGAAATTATTGTATTGGCATCTTGTAAATTGTGATTTTACTATTATATAAATCTAATTGGATATTAAGGTCTTACAAGTCATGCTTTACTTACGGGGTCTTAGGTGCTATTTAGATGAATGATTGTGGGGGCGGGTGTGAAGAGTTGCATGCGAGTGAGATGTAATTGCTGGGAGAAAATAACAAAGACCCGCCGGAGCTTAGTATTGAGGCTGAACAGTACCGGCTCAAAAAACGTGGCCTGGCGGGAAAGCGAGTTTGCGGGATGGACTCAGAAACCTTAATGGACCTGCTAAGTGTGGCAAGCATATACCTATGTCATGCCACAGCTTGGACGTGGAATATACCTTTAGGTCTTTGGGATAAAGTCTTGATCCCCATCTTTGAACTGCTAGGAGACAGTAAGGCCTTAAAAGTGGGACTTGCAGACAATGGCTAGCATGCTTTGAAGAGGATGAGGGTTGGGAACAATGGGCTCTCTGCACCTTCCTGTTCTGTTTTATTTTATGTATGTACGTGTGTATGTACGTATGTACGTGTGTATGTATGTATGTATGTATCTATCTATCTATCTGGAGGGGTGGATCTGTGTGTGTGTGTGTGTGTGTGTGTGTGTGTTGTGGTGTGTGGTATGTGGGAGGGTGTGCATTCATGGGTGCATGTCCGTAAAGGTCAAAGGTTGACATCAGGCTTCTTCCTCATTGCTATCTTATTGTTCAGGGTAAGACTCTCACTGAGCTTAGAGCTTGCTGATTTAGCTAGATAACTGACCATGGAGCCTCCAGGATCCTTCTGTCCCCACCTCCCAAGCACTGGAACTTTAAGTGCACTGTACCCAGCTTTTTATGCAGGTGCTGGGGACCCCAACTCAAGTCCTTGTATGTGTACGGCCAGCACCTTACAGACTGAGCCCCCAGCCCCAGCCTCCTCTCTCACTCATACTCACACTCAGAATGAAGATTTCCTCTTCGTAAGACAATCGCCTAAACTGTTTTATAATGGTAACAGAAATCTGGTGACACAGATTTCTGAGAGGAGCTCCCTGAGAACAATGTCACCAGTTCCCACTACACATGAAATGAGAAACAGGAGGCAAAGGGCTGTGGCACTGAGTATCAGGTGACAGCAGGACATGGATTCAAATGGTGTTGGGGAATAAAGATCAGTTTGTTGGGCTGGAGCTGGAGGGAGGCATGGTTAAGCAAGGTTTAAAAGAGGCTCATCTGTGGATAGTAATGGTTCTGTATCAGTTAAGATACTTTTGACTGGTGTAACACCAACATGGCTGGGGAGGAAGAATGCAGGCAAATCCTAAATTTGAAGCCAGCTATACTGTGAGAACTTATCTCAAACAAAACACAAAACAAAAAGGTTGCTGGCTTGGATCTATAACACACCGAGGCCATAGCCAGCCATCTAGATACCTACACTGAGCCTCCTGGCACCTAGAAGTCCCCTTTTGGCCAGGTGACTAAGATCATGACCTTATGTACTGTGCATTGGCTTCCAGGTACCAAAATGAGGAGGGACATGTGGTCCTGCAGGAGACATTTAAGGAGGAGATAGAGAACAGTCAGGAGCTCTTCACCAGACATGTTCAGTAACCTGATACCAGACTATCTGTAGCTGTAACATATTCCCTGGCAAACAGGCCTCAACCCTGTGCTCACTTACTTCCCATTGGACACACCAGATAATGTGATTCCTAGTGACACTATGATTTTGTGGACACTCGACAGCCAGGAGATGGCTGGTAGACAAAGGACTGGTGAAATGAACTAGTGTCTCCAACTTCAATGCTCTCCATGAGAGGATCTTTAAGCAATCCAGCTTAGAAAATCAGCTCCCAGTTGACCAGATCAGATGCCACTCATACCTAATCTCATCTAGTATGGGCCAAGCCTGAGAACTCTTCTTTCCCAGAGGGTCCCAGGATCAAGGCTGATGCAGTCAAGTACAATGAAACCGCAGCTAGGTGCTGATCTTTTGCCCCATAAAGGGATTTGTTGGTTATGCTCAAGTCTGTGATACCAGTATGCATTACTGAGAACTTTACAGTTTTTACTTCAACCTGAGTAGTGAAGACATGGCCACCTCACTCAGCTACAGCATGAGTTAAGCTGACACTGTGATTTTGTAGACACTTGACAGCCATGAGATGGCTGGTAGACAACTGTGACAAATGCAAGAATCATCATTTCACATAGAAGGCTGAAGCTGTGGTTGCCTGTTCTTCCCTGGACAACTCGAATCTGTACTTCATGTCCCCTACGTCCTTACAGGTATGGTGTGGCCTGTGTCACTCTGCATGCTAGTCAGCATCTGGAAGACCAGACACTGAAGAGCTGATAACCTGAAGCAGGCTCTAAAGGGCAGTGTCTGTAGATTCTGTGTCTTCCCAGCCTTTCTTCCTGTTCTTCCCACCCACCTAGGAACCTAGGAAACGTTTAACCTGAATACTCTTTTCTGATCAAAGCGTAGGAAGATCTGTAGCCAACATAGTGCCACTGAAGGTAGAGTTGGGTGCTTGGATTAGAGTTCTTTTGATCAGAATTCTCTTTGCCTCACATAAAAAATGTTTTGTGGGGGCAAAAAAAAAAATCAAAGGTTGGGGAGAAAATGTGATTTCCTGGTGCAACTACTAGATAATTTAGATGAGTTGCCTTTCACTAACAGCTGTCAACTCAGGGCAGCCTGGTAGATAGATGGTGGACTCTTCGGTAGAGCCGTTGTTTTGGTTCTCAAAATTGGGAAGGAAACTGACATGTATAACAGAAGCTAGGGACACTACCAAGAATCCCCAGTGCACAGCAGAGCTGCCCACGGTGTGGATCCAAATGTTAATGGGACTTCTGCTGAGAGGCCATGAAGCGACTGTTCTACATAGTGAGCAATTCCAGGTTCACCGACTAGTTTATTGGGTCGCAGAGGAGTTACATGCTTTGTGGGCTTTGTGTTTGACATTTACGGAGCCCGTATCCCCTTAGGGCCATAAGACACTACTATGCCTCATGCCTCTAAGGATCACTTCTTTAGTCCATGCAGCCCATGCCTACTCCTAAATCTGCCCTGAGCAAGGGAGTGACTGCTGGTTTAATCAAGATCTCTCATCCTCACATCTAGACCAACCATTGGGTGAAACCTGAAGGATTTTATAATTGGGTAGAAAATGGTATACCGGCTGGGCAGTGGTGGTGCATGCCTTTAATCTCAGCACTTGGGAGGTAGAGGCAGGCAGATTTCTGAGTTCAAGGCCAGCCTGGTCTACAGAGTGACTTCCAGGACAGCCAGGGTGGTACAGAGAAACCCTGTCTCTGAAAACAAAACAAAACAAAACAAAAAAGTGTACTTCTGCAGAAGGAATAGGTTCTGTTCCTGTCAGAATGGCCCCTACTTGCTGGACTTGTAAACACACTTGTGACCCAGCCCTCCAGACTTGACCTTGATGTTTGCCAGCCCCTCAGTCATCATCGCCACTTAAAGAATCACCCACAGACATGGTTCCTGCCAACCTAGGGATTTGGGTCTTGTAAAAGAAAAATTGATCGAACTACTTCATAATTATAGGAAGATTTGTTTTAAAAAGGAGCCTTTCCATAGGCATTATGACAGCAGGCCTTCCACAGGGGTGGGTGAGACAAAAGGGGATTCCTTGGTTGACCTAAGATCTGGAAAATAGACAAAATTTAATCAGAGAAGAGACAGGGTACGTAGAACATTTTCATAGATGAGACCAACCATCCAGGGAGAAACATAGCAAGACTTGGGAGCTTGGCCAAAGTGTTAGCCCTTAACAAGTTATACGTGTTGAAGATTTTGGTCCTGATTTTAAACGCAAGGAAAAGTCATTGAAGGTGAAAAGCAAAGGAGAGTGAATCAAGCCCTCCTAGAGGAACAGGAAATACTACAAGCAGGGAGGTGGCTGTGGCTGGGGTATCATGGTGAGACTGAAGAGACACTGAATGGAGGAGAGTGAATTCGCTGCTGGAGGGAAGGCAGAAGAAAGGATGGTTCCCTAATTTCCAGATCCAGTAAAGGCTTTGGAAATGGGGCCACTCACTGAGAAAGGAAACACTGGAAAGGGGTCAGAGGTGTGGAGAAATCAGTTTAGACTTGGCACTGGTAAGGGAGGCTTCTCTGAAACCAAGTGGGAATGACAAGTAGGCAGCCAGACAGACAGACCCAGAGATCAAAGCAGAAGGCTGGGCTGGAAATGTAAATGGGGGTAGTGTCAGCATCCAGATGGGACAGCATAGCGGTGGTCTCTTGCTGAGTGATAAGTTACCTCGAGGCTTGGTGACTGAGCACAGCCTTCTTTTGTTGGGTATGGTTTGGACAAGCTGAGACATTGACCAGGGTTCAGACAGGGATGGCTTCACTGTGCTCTGTGGTGTCCATGGTCTCAGTGGGGAAGGCTCAACAGCTGCTCTCTGCTGTTGATGTTGGCTGAGACCTTGGCTGGAGTTATTGCAACATCTCCATGTGGTCTCTCCATGTGGCCTAGGTTTCCTCACAACAAGATTGGTGGATTCTAAGAGTGAGAGTCCCAAGAGGAGGCCATATAGAAACTGTGCCCTGTGTATGATCTAACCTTGGAAGTCAAGGACTGTCTGTCAACTCTGCCATACTTCCTTGAACAAAGAAGCCATGATCTGAAGCCTGAATTATGGAAGTTAGACTCTACTTCTTGAGGGATAAATATCGCTAACACTATAAAAAGAGTGTGTGGGAGGAGTCACACATCTAGCTGTGGCCATCCTTGGACAATATAACTGGCTACCAATGCAGATTATATGCTTTCCCCAGAAAGCTGGAGAAACTGCTAATGGTTCTCACCTCAAGATGGCTTCTGAGTCTTTTGCTTTGCAATAGTCTGTGTTGTATGACTTTGTGGGGAGATGTGAACAAATGTCTATTCATCCCACAGGAAGCACTGGTGACAGACAAAAAAAATAATTCCACCCTAGTTTAGTTCAGTGAGCCAATGAGTATATTGGGGTTCTTATAGGAGAATGGGGTTCTTATAGGGTTGCTTTTATGAGCATAGATGATTTGAAAGAAACCGCATCATCCCAAAGCCCACCCCAGTACAGGTGATGATTCACCAAATCTGCTCCCCCTGAGAGCTATATATGTAACTTGCAAGCTTTGCCTGCAGGAAAGTCTCTTTTCTTGACCTGTTTGTCCTACTACTTGTATGATCTTGGAGCTAGTCTTGAAATTTTTGTTTCAGGGACTCCTTGAGACTTGTGAGTTGTGTTCACTTTCAGAGCCCTAAGAGAATGTTTCACATGGAAGGAATGACTTATACAACAATGTAAAAGCAAATAATACAATCCTTTTTCATCTTCAGTACATTCAAATATCACATGACTTAGTCAATACTTATAAAAATCCACTGTGTGTCAGACTGCTCAGCTGTGAACCAGGGAAAATGTTCTAAGCTTCTGAGTATGATGAAGGTGGTTGATGTTCAGTAGAAGAGTAGATAAGGGGTAAACACCCTTTCCATGTACAATACTCCTAACCTAGAATGAAAGGAGCAGGATGCAACCCCATCTCAAGTCAGGGAGAGTGGCATGGCAGGATGGAGCTGGCAAGGAACAAAAGGAACACTGGAGACTGTGGGGCCTCAGAGGCCACTGGAGGTCTATGGAGCATGTATCTAGTACTTGCTGTACCAGACTGCCCTGGACTCTAGGAATACCACATGAATGCCTCATTTTCTGACTTTGTTATATTGTATTTCAAATACCCAGAGTAGCAGTCACCTACACCAGCTGGATTCTGATACCAGTAAAGTAGCACACAGCAGCAGTGGGGGCAACATCAGTAGAGTAAATAAACTTACAAACAGGGCAGGTGAACTCACCAACAAGACATAAAGGCAATAAAGGCAAAAAGCAGAGCTTTTTCCCTCGAACCTCCTTTTATCTGGACTAGGTTGCCACCAGAAAGTGCCAACCATATTTTAGGGTGGCTTTTCCTATTTCAAATAACCTGACCAAGATAATCCCTCACAGGTGTTCCCTGCTTAACTCTACGGCAATCAGATCCAATCAGGTTGACATCCAAAAATCGCTATTACACCCAGTTGTGAGAAGGCTGAAAGAATGTGCTACTAGTGTAGCAGAGAGAGCTATGTTTAGAAGTGAGTGGGGTGGAGTGAGGAGTGAACTGGCCGGGAACCATGCTTGGGCCAGGAGGTAAGGATGGCTCTGGGCTGAGGGTAGAGGGGACTCCACCAACCAGGACATCTCTTCTCTATGGCATGTCCTGTTGTCAGGCCAGGGGTCTACTCTGCCTTCTCTGGCCCTGGGACTCATAGGTAGAAAAGACAGAAGCCCTGTGTGGCCAGTCCAAGCCCAGATGCTGTTTTCCTGGGCTCCTTGGTTGTTTGGGAGGGAACTGGAATGTAGTTAATCTCTGTGTCAACGTGACATTTATAATCAGCTAGGAAAGGAAGCCCTGGGAGCTTGTGAGAGATTTCCTAGACTGGGTTCATTGAGATGGGAAGATCCACCCTAAATGTGGACGGGCCCATTCCATGGCTGAGATCTCACCAACATCCTCCTCTCTCTGCTTCCTAATTGTGGACCCAGTCTGGCCAGCGGGCTCAGGTGCCTGCCACTATGGCCACCATGGCCTCCTGGCCCTGATAGAGTGTATCTCCAAACTGGGCAGAGAGAAACTATTTCTGCCTTTGTTTGTTTGTTTGTTTTGGTATTATTTATTTATTTTATGTATATAAGTACACTGTATGTATATGAGACACACCAGAGGAGGGCATCAGATGCCATCACAGATGGTTGCGAGCCACCATGTAGTTGCTGGGAATTGAACACAGGACCTTTGGAAGAGCAGTCAGTACTCTTAACCATTGAGCCATCTTCCCAGCCCAAGCAACTCTTTCTTAAGTTGTCTTTGACAAGCATTTTGTCACAGTGATGAAAAAACAAAGCCTAGTGTAATGAGGCTCTGTCTGATGTATCTTGGGCTTCCAGACCATAGCCCGTAATTCTGACATCTCCTAAGGTAAACTCTTAGTCTTCGCTGAAATGCTACCCAGCCCCCTCTTAGGACTTCAGTTCTTGCTCCAGTCACACTGCACTTCTCATAGGCTTTTCCTATATGCCCCTTCCAGTCGTTTGGACTCCCCTCTTGCCTTTTGTCTATCCTACCTTATGGCTCTCTCCATTAAAGAACTCTTACTTCAGCCCTCACAGATCACCTGACCAGCCAAAGGCCACCCCAAACTTGGCTCCACATTCTGCATGACTCTGAATGGCCTGTAATCTATGTGTCCTGATCAGTCTCCCACCCCTGCAATGGCTCCTGGCTCCACAGTGTAAACATCAGGGGTCTAATATATGTCTTGCTGCTGAATGCATTGATTCTGAGCCTCTTGGGTCTTCCATGGATCAGGCCTGTGAACTAGTAGTAGCAGCTGGATGCACAATAAGGATTATTATTATTTTTTTTTTTTTTTTTGAGAATTGCTTGCTGTGCATCTACAAATAAACAACAGGGAGTTGTCTGTTCTGTACTAGGGAAGTTTAGAGCTTATTATGGGATGGGGAAAGAGATACAAACGTCTTCTCCCCAGAAGCATCCCCAAAGCAGTTAGGCAGAGCATACTGCTGTATGGTGACAGTTGGACAGGTCCACTTAGGATCACGAACAGACAGAATAAGGGCTAGGTGATGCAGGTGGCCTCCTCTGGCAGTATTTTCTCCAAGCCAAGTGCTTAACATTTGTTTTAAATTTAAAAAAATGTTAATAAAAAAAGAGGGAAAAAACAGAGGATAGAAGGAAGATCTGGTATCACTCTCTGGCACGTATATGCACATGCCACCATGCACATAAATGCACACAGCATCTTTTGTTACCTCTGCCATCTTGTACAAATCATAAAAACCCTCTGAGTCTCCAACACACACACACACATGCTGCCCCTATAGGTTGCTTAGAAGGTCATGGCTCATGCAGTCAACCTTGTAATTTGGAACTTTATGTATTGTGGGGAGCCGTGAATCTTGAGAGGCATTCGCCATGGCAGGATGGCACCTACTTCCGCTGTTAACTCCTAGTGGACAACTGTTTGCGCATGTGCATGGAGTGAAAAGGACGCCATGTCACGGCCCATCCCGGGGCGTTACGTAGGGTAATGAGCGAACAGCCAATCATGAGCAGACACGCCACGCTGTGGGCAGATACACCGCACTGTGGTGTATATAAGCAGTGCGGATTTTGGGCTCGACCCCTTTTTCCCTATGGATGGAGACAAATAAACGTTGCTGCAGAAGGAACCTAGTGTGTCCACGTGTCTTCTTGCTGGCAAGACGACTGCGCGGGCTACAATGTATCTGTGAGAATGACTACAAATTAATATTTGTTTGTAATCCAAGCTTTGTGTACCTGGTGTTTGTGTGTGTGTGTGTGTGTGTGTGTGTGTGTGTGTGTATGTGATCTGTAGATACATGCAGCAGAAATCCAGGTCACACCTTCCTAACTGAAGTCCAATCAGGCTTACCCTGCTCCTCTCAGGTCTCATGCTGCCCTCAAATGTTCTTTTCAGTCCACTTAGTGCCATATTTTAACATTTTTGAGATTTGAGTCCATTTCACTGTTTAAAATGGTCCCAAGGTGGCACACTGAAATAGCACCTGCTGCTCCTTTGTGCAGGAAGGCAATGATGAGCCTTACAGGTGTGACACGGTGCTGTTCAGTGTGGGTGACAGAGCCAGAAGGCTATAAAGGAGATGCCTAAGCACATGTGCTAAACGAATCAGAAGTGCACACAAAGCAAGGTTATGTGTGGAATAAGAGTCATTTGACAAAGGCTCATGAATGTGACAAAGTCTCGTTCAGTATGGAATGATTCAGGACTCAGAGACTGCAGGAGGAAGACCACTGTTTTCAGCAGCCATGAACTCATGAATGCTCCAGGCAACACTGGCTGCTGATCTCAGTGGGGTCTCAGCTTGAGGTGTTCTAGCGGCCTAAAGCTATTCATGCTCTGCCAAGAAGGTCAAAGGGCATCTACACCACCCCATCAGAGGCAGCAGCTGTAGCCCGCATGGTCCTCTCGCCGGGAAGAAGACACGCGGACACTCTAGGTTCCTTCTGCAGCAACTGTTTATTTGTCTCCATCCATAGTGAAAAAAGGGGTCGAGCCCAAAATCCGCACTGCTTATATACACCACAGTGCATGTATCTGCCCACAGCGTGGTGTGTCTGCTCATGATTGGCTGTTCGCTCATTACCCTACGTAACGCCCCGGGATGGGCCGTGACATGGCGTCCTTTCACTCTACACACGTACGCCAATAGTTGTCTACGCACATGCGCAAACAGTTGTCCACTAGGAGTTAACAGCGGAAGTAGGCGCCATCTTGCCATGGCGAATGCCTCTCAAGATTCACGGCTCCCAACAAGCAGCAGCAACTCTTCCAGCTCTGCCTGGTTGTGCTTTTGTTCTTAGTTTTCTATCCTAGCAAGTGAGAGGCCAGGGGACCTAAAGGGGCTTTCCCTATTTTCTGTTCTTCTCCTCTCTCTGTCCCCAATGGTTTGGCCTTCAGCATCCACTCTACTTTGATCTGGCGTCTCCTTAAGTGATAGATGGTGGAGTCCCTAAGCCAATCCCTTAGGTTGGTGGCTGGTAGGAAAGGCCCTACCAGTGGGGTCTGGAAGCAGGGGCAGAGGCTTTCTCTACACATGGTTCCCATTAGTGGCTGTTCCTCAGGCTCTCTGGCCTTGAATTCCCCTCCTCTCCCCTGGAAACCTCTGCAGGCCAGAGCTGAGGCTGGGTTTAAGGAGGCAGCCTGGAGTAGACAGAGGCCTGCACATTTGATCTTTATCAGACCTCTCTCCACCTCAGGCCTCCTGCCAGCTGCCAGAGCCCCTAGCCAGAATCCTTCAGGAACTCGGAATCCAAGGATTGTGTTACTTTCTGATTCTGTAAGTAGGAGAAAGGGGGAGGGTATCTGGTGGGGCGTGCAGAGAGCTTGGTGCTCGGCAGACATCACTGGACCCTGCTCCCGCCTTTCCACCTTTGGCTTTCTACCCACTCTCTCTTACTTTCTGCAGGGAAGGATGCAGATTGTGGATATATGAACCAAAGACTCTGCGCTTTGCAGCTATCTTTGGGGAAGAAGCACAAGGGATAACAGTGTAACAACGGAGAGAGCAGCTACTCCTTATACAAATAAGGACCAGACATGCTTAGGATCTCAGACCTGGAAATACTTTCAAATATACAATAAGGTATCTTGGAGATAGGACTAAGTTTTAAAGAATGGATTTCTGTTTCAAACAGGTCTTTTTGTTGTGCAACTCAATCCTAAAACCAAAACAGCTGCTGTGTGCATCATCAGATCAGCTGTGCCAACCTTCGGGCGTCCATCAGGATTGGGCTTGTTGAACACTGGCATTCCCTCAGAGAAGGAGGAATAGAGAGGGTCATGAACATTCACCTGACCTTACAGCTGCTCCTCCCAGCCGTACACAACCCTGGCCTAATTGCACAGGGGGGTACTGAGGTATACAGGCTGGGAGGTTCACTGAAGCTGTCTGCGCACGTTTCGGGGAGCTAGTGTCCATGCAAGGTGAAGCTTTTCCTAGAGTGTCTGCCTTGGAATCACTTCTGTGAGTAATGCCTCCTGGGCGCTCCGTAAACACCACCCCCCCCAAAACCCATCAGTTCTCCAAGTAAGCTTTGGGGAATCACACTTCGCTTAGTTGTAAGCAAGGACAGGCATTGCGTCTGACTCCCCAGGGAAGGAATTCTTAGCACACTCGTGCACATAGCCTAAAGGTCATTTTATGGGGCTTCCGGTGCAGTACATGCTGGGAGCTGTCTAGGGGTTTGTTATGCTCGTTTAATGCAAGGACAAAGAATTGAATGTCTGAGAAACAAACAAGACCAAGCCCCACAAGAAAGAGAAAGTAAAGAGCTTTATTTCTTCAGGATGGGAGAGGCCTAAGGCTGGGAGTCTGCTAAACAGATGTTGGCTTGGGTATTTTATAGGGTTCCTGGGTCCTCTCCCCTTCCCCCTCTTGGACCTGTTCACTCACCTCCACGCCTTTCTGCCCTGTCTCCTTGCAGTGTGTTCCAGGAACAAGAAGCCATCATCACAAGGAGACCACTTTGGATTTCCTGTCTACTTACATCCCTCTAACTCTTCATTCTGACTGAAATCTGTCACTTAAGGTCCAGGGTAGAGTACTAGCTTGACATGTGGTGTTGGAAAAATCAAAACTTCTACCATTTGGAACATTTTACATTTTCAGATTAGGGAGACTCAACCTGGTGTGGTTTGTTTGTTTGAGACAGAGTAGAGAGTATCTTAGGCTGGCCTCACACTTGCTTATGTAGGAAAAGATGCTTTGAACTTTTGATCCTCCTGTCTCTCCCACGCCAATCCTGGGGTTACAAGCCTATACCATGACACCCTATTTAAGAGAAACTTAAACAGTACAGCAAATATAGCACTTTCGTCCAAGTTCACATCTGCAATCTCAACATTTGGGAAGCTGAGGCAGGAGGGTTGCTATAGACTATGTTGTGAGTTCCAAGCCAGCAAAGACTAGGCCAAGGCTATATTATCTCAAAAAAACAAGCAGCAACAACGACAACAAGATGCTGCGGCTGCTGATAATGATAACAGCCACCAGCGAGTTAGTACTGTTACAACCACTTAACACTTTGGAGTTCATTTTCCGCAAAACAACTCTGAAGTGTGGGTGTGGTCTCCTCATAACTGTAGAATTCATAAATGAATTTGAAGTTCTTCTTTCCACTCTGTTTCTCTTTCTTGGCAGCAAGGGACTCCTGCTGGTGTTACTCAAAGAGCTCTTTGTGCTTTTGCAGCTCCTCTTTATAGTTTTCAATGTTAGACCACACCCACTGTAATTCTGATTGGGTCTTGGGAATCAGGTAATTGATGATGAACATCCAATGGAGTGTCTTGTTTGCTCTGACCTGTGGTTTTGTCTTTCAGACATGAGACCACTCCATGCAAGGCTCAATTCCCACGTTCGCGTTGTCTACGATGTGCTTTTTCAGCGAAGGAATGAAGAGTCCCAGGACGAAAGAACTTATGGTACTGCTGCCCAATAGGATGTGAATGAGGTGGTGCTCTGACCCTTTCTGCAGTTGAAAAAAGTACAGTATTGTCTTTCTTGTATGGTATGACCACTTTAGATTTTAATTCATTCAAAAACAGGTCAGCAATTTCAACATAAGGTAAGTCAATTTAGTCTAAGTTCATGTCACTATCGTTGGGCAATGACCAATTTGCCTCAATGGTGTTGTCCATTCTTTGTTCTGGAATCCCTGGCAGATCATCAGCAAAATATGCAGGAAGCTTCACAGTAAAATAGAAAAACAAGATGACTACAAAAATCAACGAATGTGAATGAGCTTCCTGCTCAAAGGCATAGTTTTATAGAGTAAGCTCTTAATTACTAACCAGGGTACAAAGTACAATGTGACATCGAAGTCCAAAGTCTACAAACATATCAGTTATGGGAAATGACACAATATCAGAAAATTGAAAGTAAAAATTAGTCGCCAACCTCGTCTTAAGGGAATAAAGATGGAGGCTGAGAGCCAGACCCTCGATGCTATCTTCTGTCTCCTTTCTCAGTTTTTGTGACTAGGCAATTGCAAGACCAGATGACTTGACTTAGGACACACTTGCTGCCTTTGGTTTAGACATCCCTAAGAGAAGACGGAAGGAGTGAACACACTCTTGCTTTCCAGAGCAGAACTCTGGCCTATGGCCTATGTGCATCCCAGATCCTTCTAGAAAGGACTTGCCATGGGAAGGAACATTTCACCCTTTCACTGTA
This sequence comes from Mastomys coucha, assembly GCF_008632895.1. Taxonomy (NCBI): domain Eukaryota; kingdom Metazoa; phylum Chordata; class Mammalia; order Rodentia; family Muridae; genus Mastomys; species Mastomys coucha. Next base: position 90,025,863 of record NW_022196891.1, on the reverse strand, counting down.
TGCAAGCTCAGATCTTGATGGTTACTACGAAGAGGGTGGGAGGGAGCCTGGAGTGGCACGGGCCTCCCTCCGCTCTGGAAAGCGGCATTAGCATCTGGCTCTGCTCCCTTCCCTTCATCAGCTCAGTGCCTCTCAGGACCTAGCTCTGAATCCAACAACAATTCTACAGAGTATTTTTGTCAAAGTTCAAAAAACTTGGCATGTTTGGTCTTTTTAAATCCGGTTCTCAGAAGAGGTTAGCTGCTTAGCAAACCTCAACGGTAACAGAATTGATCAAGAGAAGGAAGTTTGTTTAATGTCTGTGTGACTTAATTAGACTCTAAGATATTTTCCTGGAGCAGAATTGGACAATTGGAGTCATTTTTCTACCAACAGTGGTAAAGCTCTGTTGTTTTGGCAGTAGTGAATCTCTGTAGGAAGCTTCCAGCACCACATCTTTGTACACTGATCACAGATAGAATGGGATTGCCAGGTTTATTTGAAGGTCATGAGAAATGAAAGTTCCATTGGATCCATAAACACACACCAACCCTATGTAGATACAGTCATTTGCCCCACCCCAGACTTTTGACTGCTCAGCTAAGAACCGCATTCTTCTCTCTGTTACAAGTCAGTGAATAAGTATCTAAGTGTGTCCTACGAGACATGAGCAGAAGTGGCCCTGTGTCTCCTTAGTTGTGTCTTTAGGAAAAGCATGTGACAGCTACTGATAGGCTAGAAGGTGGAAGCTTTGGCTAAAGCTGGAGCGATCATCTTAGACGAGACAGTTAGAAGGAAGAACCATACATCCTGGACCAGTGGCAGCAGAGACACCATTGTTTGGGCCTTTGGTACCACGGCTAGATTTGTTCTAACTCATGTTGGTCCTAGGCATGCTTCTTTATATGCCTGGTGGCTTCTGCTCTCACCCAGGCTTTCTTGCACCCCTGGCATTTGCCAGTTACATGTCTGTCATTTCTCCATATGGTCATCTTCCCACCCTCAGTCAGGTCTCCATTATGGCCTGACTCTAGACAGTCTGCAGTCCTTGACTGCCAAAAAGGGTTAGTCACATCAGAACAATGGAAGTTGACAATATTTACTTAGCACTAACACTGCTGTGAGATAATTGATATTAACGTGTGTGTGATCTAAGGCATCTCATTTTAACCCTCCGATGGCCTTTGAAATGCGTAGATTTATTCCTTCTGTATTTGAGTGAAGAATCTGGGGTGCAGAGAGAGGAGAGGAAGCCCAGCCCACATCAGTGTGCTGATGTGGACCCTAACTGAGGAAACCCTGCCTGAGGGGAGTGAGGTCAGAAAAGCCCTCGAAGTCACTGAGGAGACTGAAGGCTACGTATCACAAGGAAAGCTGTTCCACTGTGGCCCAGAAGTCATCTGAGTGCATCCTGACCAGAGTCACTGTAGACCCAGGGTTGACGGAGCTGGGAGGTTTCTGTCAGGATAGTCTGCAGGACTCCCCCACACCTGGAATTTCTGCTTTCTCTCTTTCCACCATCTCTGTAACACCTCCAGGCTAAATCTCACTTTGATCCAGCCTCAGTCTCTCCCCAGGCTCTATTCAATCTTTGACCCCTTGTCCTTGACTGGCTTTTATTTTTAGCAAGTGGCTGTTTCCTGTTGGTTCATAGCCTTAATCTAGGCTGGGCATTCTGAGGTAATCTTGGTTGGTTGCCAGCCATGGATCTGGTCGGGACCCCAAATGAGAGGTGGGGCCAAGCTGAGAAGGTAGTGGAGTCTCCTAAGTCTGTCCAACATCTGTGGGGTCTCTTGTCATTCACACTGTTCTCAAACACATGCTCTCCAATGTCACCAGTGTCCTCCCCAAGAGAGGCTCCCTCATGGTCCCTCAGTTTCTACCTTAGAGCCTTCTCCATCTTTACCTGTTTTTCTTTTGTCAAGTTTTTTGTTTAATTAAAACACATCATAGCAGAGAGTAGCTTACCAAAGAGAGAGGCCACAAGATCCCTGTGAGGAGGACTGGGGTCTCACCTCAGCCTGAGACCTCAGCCAGTGTGACCACAAGTAGGTAATTAAAAAACCACAGATGCCACCGCAATGACTGCCTGCCCTTTTTCTACCTAGAACATCTGCTTTTGCCTTCTTCCCCTGCCCTGCAAGGTGGAGTGATTGCATCCCATTGTGATTCCTCTCCCTCTCAAAGTGGTGGCTGATGTTCTTGGGAGAGCTCAGGCTTTATGCCAGGGGTGCAGATAGCTGGTCTCTAAACTGACCAGAGGGCTATGGCTGTGGCCAGAGGGCACTTAGCATCACCTCATCACCTCATCTGCTCAGTCTCCGTGTGGCTTCTTACATGACTTACGGCCAGTGAGAAGACAGGCCCCTCTTCTTTAGCTTCTGCCCTAGAACACCCACTAGAAAGCAGAGTGGCTGGCTTGGCCTTGCCAGCCTCAGGACCTGTCTCACCTGGAGCCATCTCTGTTGCCGGTGAGATTACGAAGGCATGGCACTCTCTACACAGCTTGCCAGGGCTTGGTAGCAGCCTTATGATATACAGAGATAGGGCTGTGGTTCTGGCAGATTCCTGACTCTTGAATGTAGTTAGAGCCTCGGCCACAAATAGGGACTTGGTCACATGGATTTAAATTTTTTTTTTTTATCATTTTGCTTTATGTGTATGGATGTTTCGACTGTGTGTATGTCTGCCTCAACCTCCATGTGTGTGCAGTGCTCTCAGAAACCAGAAGAGGACATTGGACTCCCTTGGAGCTATAGTTACAGATGGTTGTGAGCCAATGTGAAGGTGCTGAGAATTGAACTCTAGTCCTCTGGAGGAGCAGCCAAGGCTTTTAACTGCTGAGCCAACTCTCCAGTCAGTCCTCTGTATTTTTTTAAAAGGATTTGTTTACTTATCTATATATTCTATTTATTATGTATATGAGTACACTGTAGCTGTCTTCAGACACACCAGAAGAGGGCATCAGATTCCATTATAGATGGTTGTGAGCCACCATGGAGTGCCTGGGAATTGAACTTAGAACCTCTGGAAGAGCAGCCAGTGCTGCTAACCACTGAGCCACCTCTCCAGCCCAGCCCCTGTATTTATTTATTTATTTTATTTTTTTATTTTATTAAAAAAAAAAAAAAAAAACAAAGTTTAGCTCAGTCTGGCCTATAACTTGCCTTGTAGCTGAGGATGACTTTGAACTGCTGACTCTGCCTTACCCTCCTGAGTACTAAAATTACAGGGTTTGTGTGGTACCGGATGTTAGCATTTTGTCCAAGCTCCACCCCATAGTTACGGGGCAACAGCCAAGTATGTCTGACTCACTATAAAAGGAGCTAGTTGCTTGTCCCTTCTGCTCTCTCTTGCTCTTCCCTTCCTGCTCCTGCTCTCCCCCCACTCCCTTCCCCCTCTCTCTCCACGTGCTCACGGCCAGCTTTTACTCTCTCTCTCTCTCTCTCTCTCTCTCTCTCTCTCTCTCTGCCTCTACTACCCTCTTAATTCCCCTCCCCATGCCCTGAATAAACTCCATTCTATACTACACCATTGTGTGGCTGGTCCCTGGGGCCAGGAATGCCTCAGCATGGGCCCTGCTGAGGCACTGCCTTCCCCCACCCTCACCACACCTCCCCAAAACATATCCCCTTCTCTCTTTATCTTTTTATAAACACATCACTGGAGATTAAAGCTTATGCATGATAAAAATGCCCTACCAACTGAACTACATCCCCAGCCCCTTCATGGATGTCTTAACTCAGCTCTTGTCAGGCATTACCTCTCCTCTCAAACCTTGTGTTCTGAGAGGCACTCCAGTGAGCTTACCTTAGCCTGGGCCTACAGCCTCTCACCAGCAGCTTCTAGCCATCCTACTCCTGATATTTAATAACATCTCTGTTTAAAATAAATATGATGGTTGCTGTATGCTGAAACTGATCTTGATTTTTAAATTAGGGAACACTGAAAATGAAAAAACGAGCTGAGAGCCAAGGGTTCTTTGGCCTTAGGACGAGTCAGCACTCTTCGTGGCAAAACAACGAGAAGCTAAACAAGTTCTCACACTCCATCACACGGATTCTAGGACTTGAACTCGGGTTATCAACCTTGGCAGCTAGCATCCGCACCTGCTGAGCCAGCCCTGGAAAGGTTTTTGTTTTTAAGGCAATACTTGTCTTGATAGGTCAGAGGACTTATATTCAATGTTTGCCCACTCTACCGCAGCCCATCCCCCGTGCCCAGAGTTAACTCACTTCCCAGTCCTTTGCCTTTCTTCCAGGGAGCTCATTCCAGGTCCTGTGAGCAAACCAAGAACCACAACGCAGGTGCTGGGGGCAGACAGCCAGGACAAAATTAAAGATAACTCAGAGAAACATTGTAATCCAAGCTTGGGAGATTAGACTGATGGTGACAGTTAAATTACTCAGTTGTGTGTAGCCATTCCCCTCAAATTATTTTGGGAACCACAGGGACTCAGGATGCATATCTCTGCCTGTTTCTCTGGAAAGCCAACTTCCTGGACATACTTCCCAGGTGCAGAAGTTGGGTTCATAGGAATTACCGAAGAATGATATTTCCTTCTTCTAAAATGTCTAGAAATGTTATCATCCAAGCTGTTTTGCCAGGTGATGTCAAGGCACCTTCTAGCAGCTAGGCAAAGTGCATTTCAGCTCTGGGAGAATGTCCCGAGTGCGGAAGGCCGGGGAGAGCCTTTGTACATGATTTTTGTTTTCTTGGGGCTTTGGGGGGCACAGAGGTTGTCTTGTTTTGGGGGTCTGTATCTGTTGCTTTTTGCTGCTGTGATAAAATTCAAGGGCTGGCAGTAATATACGGGAGAACATTTATGTTGGTTTAAGGGTCCAAAGGGTGGAAGTCCGTCATCATGGGGGGAAGAGTGGCAGCAAGATCAGGAAGCTTAGCGGTCACAGCTTCAGCCTCATGCAGACAGCAGAGATCAAACTGGAAGGGAGGCCAAGCTATAAACCCTCAAATCCCACCACCAGGACCATACCTCCTCCGTCAAGGCCCTACCTCCATCAAAGAGGCTCCATGTTCTCTGCAAACAGCAGCAGGAGCTGGGGACCAAGTGTAAAATACATGGAACATTTTTATTCAGACCACAGTAGGGTCTTCTGTAGGTCAGGTTGGCCTTGAACTCCTCATCCTCCTGCTCCCATCTCCCTAGGAAGGACTGGAAATAATAGTCATGAACCAGTGCACCTGGCTTAGTTTTTAAGACAAGCTCTTCCTGTTTGCGAAGGATAGGTTCGGCTCTGATCTTTCTGTCCCAGCTTCTCAATCGCTGGGATTGCAGATGCCACCATACCCTGCCAGAATGACACTTTTAGAGATGACAACACTAAGTCAATTTATATACAAATGCGTTTTACAATATTGGCCAACTAAACACATGCTTGTCTTAGACATCCAAAGAACTTCCTTCTTTACACTCTTTGGTCCCAGGAGTTGGGGACAGGGCTCCTTTCTCCCATATCTATCTGTGGAATAGCTGTGAAAACAGATCCTAGCATGTAGATAGTCTCAGTACATATTTTATATGTTGAATTCATGTTTTATGTGGTGTTAGGAACCGAATCCAGGACTTCATACATGTTCTACCACGGAGCCATAACGTCAGCTCTTTATTTACTCTATCTATTTTAAAATTTTACCACCTTTATTTATTTGTATGTATGTATGTTTGTGGGCACATGCATGCCACTGCATGTGTGTAGAGGTCAGGGGACAGCTTGTTAGAATCAGTTCTCTCCTTCCACCATGTGGGGCCTGGGAGTGGAACTCAGGGTATCAGGTCTAGCAGCAATCACCTCTATCTGCTGGGCCATCTTGCCAGTCCTTTTTATTTTGAGGCAGGGACTTATCCCTAAGTTCTGCAGACTGGGTTTGAATTTGCAGTGATCCTCTTGCCTCTGAAAATTGGGACTACAGTCCCAATTTTCACCTCCATACACCTCCATTCTAAGCTAGCATAGGTTTTAAAAAGAAAAATTCTTCTAATGTCACGATGCAGGATGTCAGGCAGGGTGTGGACATCCAGACAAGGCACAGTGGTGGCCCAGAGTAGAGTCCCTGGCTCAGGAACTAACCTCTTTAGCAGGGACACATGCTGAGACTCACCAATGGATTAGCTGTGGAATGTAAGGAGAAGAATCAGGAAGAATCATGGCCACTGTGGGAGCTGCAGGCCTTGAGTCAGCCCAGGCAGCTGCTGCGTGGAAGGTGAGAGCTTGGCTTATGCAAGGATGGAGAAGGAGGCCAGAGGCAAGGGCTGGGGTAAGAGAGCTGGCTGGCTGCTGACCACAGGACGGGCCAGGCAAGGTGAAGAACATGCAAGCTCAGGGAGGACTTTGTTCCAACACCATCTTACTAGCCTTTGAAAAGGATCCTTGGGGCTGCCTGTGTGGAAAATCGACCACAGAAAGCAAGAGACAGCTCTGGGGAGGAGCTAGTGCTGTAGGGAAAGGGAACAGAGTCCTGAGGGCCCAGTGGTTTGTGTCAGGTGAGAGGCAGAGAGGGAGGGATGAGGAAGAACAGCTGGCTCCCTCTCCTGCCTGCTATATTCTCATCCTCCTGAAGAGTACCGAGCTTTGCTTGCCACACATGGGCCTCCTTACAGCGCCCCTCCCACTTTGATTATGGTACTGAGTCTCTCTCTGTCTCTGTCTCTCTCTGCCTATGTCTCTCTCTGCCTATCTCTCTCTGTTTCTCTCTATCTCTCTCTGTCTCTCTGTCTATCTATCTCTGTCTCTCTTTCTCTGTCTTTCTATCTCTCTGTCTCTCTGTCTCTGTCTCTCTGTCTCTGTCTCTCTGTCTCTGTCTCTCGCTCTGTCTTTCTGTCTCTCTCTGTCTCTTTCTCTGTCTCTCTGCCTCTCTATGCATGGCTGATCTTTCTCATGTTTTACTCATTATTTTGAAACCATTGTCACTAAGAGGGTAAGCCTTGGCAGGGTTCAGATTTCTCTGAACTTTGTCTGGCTCACAGACTTCAGGTTTAGCTGTACCCAGCTCTGAGTACAATGAATACAAATAGCATTGGGTAGGTGGGAGAGCGTTCTTGATATGAGAAAAGGCCGCAGATTCAATATATAGCACAAACATGGGCAGAGGAAGGCACATAACTAAGATACCATAGAACATTCTACCTTGGGAACTGCCCTGGACCTGCCTGTCTGCTGGGGATGGGTGGCCGGTGGGATGATGCTATGAAAGCAACCACTTGCATCCAGACACAGGTCAGACTATAGTCCAGGATGAGCTGGAACTCACTACACAGTCTGCTGTGTTTGGGACCCACTCAATGTTATCCTCCTGTTTCAGCCTTTCAAGTGCTGGGATGACAGGTATGAGTGGTCACAACGCACTTTAAATAACTAAGGAATGATTCTTTGAATAAACAAGTAAAACCCACTGAATTCTTTACCGTTCTTATTGTTGCGACTAGATTTCCCAGCCAGAAGCAACTTGGGCGAGAGCACTTTTGTCTGCATGCGCAGTTTAAGAAAATAGCCCATTGTAGCAGGAAAGTCACAGCGAGGGAGCCATTCACAGCTGCGGCAGCAGGAGCACACGGCTGCTTGCTCACATTCTCATGGGCTGGGAGCGAAAGAGACCAATGCTACCACTCAGGTTTGTTTACTTTTAGAGTCAGTATAGGATATCCCCCCAAGGGATAATGCCACCAATACAAGAAGGGTCTTCCTTATCCAATTAGCTCTATCTGAAAATGCCTTTCACGGACATACTCTGAAGTATGACTCACTGGTACCCTTGGTGTGTGTTAATTCAATACAATTGTCAATGAAGACTATCATGTGTTCACCCCTTGTCAGGTGACACCCAATCACATGACTCAAAATGAATTCAGTTCCCTGCAAGAGCACTTAATGTCTGTCTCATCAGGCGCAGCAGCATTCAAAAGTCTTTTCTACAACTAGGACAGTCTCTTGGTGGAGAGCCCTTGTAAGCTAAACAGGTTATGAATGTCTGATGTCCAGTGCACAAACACATTGCTGCATCAAGAGGGGGGAATGAGTCATAGCAAGAACAAATCAAATTAAAGCAAGGCCAAAGGTCAACAGGGAAGACACCAGCCCAGCTGCTCCTGTACCTGGGGCTTGTCCTGAAACCATCTGGGCTCCCATGGACTTGGCAGCTCTGCCCTCCAGTTCTATAGCTTGCCGCATACACAGCCTCTCTCATGAGCCAAGTACTCAGCGCCTATAGCTTTCCTCAGTGGATGCTCCAAGCATTGGCATTTTCAATATTCTGGAGTCTCCACTACAACTTAGGAGTCCTCCTCACAGCTCCATACACAGCCTAGGAAGAAGCTGCTGCTATATTACTGACCCTCTGAGAGCTCTCTGACACCTTGATGTGAGCCTCCAGGACACCCTCTCTCCTGCTACTGTGTGCCTTCAAAGCAAGCACTATGTGGATAATACCAGGATCTGCTGCTAGCTCAGAGTGTAGCCTGGCCCTCTTGAACCATAGATGCAATGGTTTCTGAGCACCTGGCTGGCTGAACCTGGGAAACTATTCCCTTGGTGGCCCTGCTTAACGGAAATGCCCTGGAGCTCTCTCTGTTTAGCACTGGTTTTCCCCATGAGAGGCTTTCAAGTAGTTCCACACTCTTACACAATGAGCTTTTAGTGGATGAAATTGGAATTTTTCCCATCAAGGCACCTTTCTGTTTATCCCAGTGCAAAGTGAGAGGCTTCTCCTTAATGACTCGAATCTCTTAACAACTACAGTCACTTTGTCTGAACCCATATTGTTCTCAGTTATGACTAATTTGAGTTCCTTTCCTGGCCAAGCTGAACCTTTTTTTTTTCTTCCATTTTTTTTTCTGCTTTCGCTTCCCAATCTTACACTGTAAATCTGGGTAAATACAATGAGCAGTAACTATGCCACAGTCTAGTTGCCATACCCACTTGAAACTTCCTTCATTAAAGAACTTAGTCCACTACTTTTGAACTTGGTCTTGCCCAGGTTTTCAGGAAAGGGACAAAACACAGCCTCTGCTGGCCAGTTTTATGTCAACTTGACACAACCTAGAGTCATCTGGAGAGGAAAGAGTCGCAACTGAGAAAATGCCTCCATAAGATCCAGCTATAGGCAAGCACGTAGAGCATATTCTTCTTAACTGATGGGGGGCGCTAGTCCACTGTGGGTGGTGGTACTCATGATGGTCTTGGGTTCTGTAAGAAAGCAGGCTGAGCACTGGGCAATGGTGGTACAAGCACTACTTCCCAGCACATGGGAAGCAGAAGCAGGCATATTTTGAGACCAGCCTAGTCTACAGAGTGAGTTCCAGGACAGCCAGGGCTACACAGAGAAACCCTGTCTCGAAAAACCAAAAAAAAAAGAAAAAGAAAAAAGGCAGGTTGAGCAAGCCACCCCTCAATGGATCCTGCATCAGCTTCTGCCTTCAGTTTCCTGTCCTGCTTGAGTTCCTGTCCGGACTTCTTTCAGTGACAGAATATAATGTGGAAGTGTAAACTGAAATAAACCCATTTCTCCCCAACTTGCCTTTAGTTATAATGTTTCATTATAGCAATAGAAACCCTAACTAGAGCACAGCCTTTGCGGCTGTTTCAATAGCCGCTATCTCAGCTCTCCCTAGAGTCCTTCTTCCTTTCAGAAACCTTCTGAGCACAGTGTTTGCTGTCTGCATTTCTCTCAGTATTCTGCCCTTCCAAACTCCCAGCAGAACAGTCTAGGAATCTCTGCTAACAGCACTCTGGCTCTTCTCACATCCAATGTTCTAAACGCTCCCATATTCCTCCTGTAAACTGGTTCCAGAGGTCTGTGAACCACATAGTCAGGTCGCGTGCCACAGTAATAATAGTAATATTAGTGGCTTTTCCACTGCTATAACCAAATACTTGATGAGGAGCCGCTAAGGGTAGAAAGGTAGAGTTTGGTACAGTCTGTCATGGTGGGAGCCATGGCAGCTCACATCTCACTCATGTCCTTAGGGTTCTGGAAGCAGAGAGAGATGAGCAATGATGTTCTTCCGGCTTCTTCCCTTTTGGATCTGGGACATCAGTCTAAAGTTGGTGTCACCAGGTTCAGGATGGGTCTTTTCCCTGCTCATTTCATTCTTCCTGGAGATGCTCTCACAGATGCACCAGGAGTGTGCATCACTGGTGCCCTGGGTTGTTTGTTAATCCAATTAAGTCGACAATGTCTAAGATTAGCCTCTTATGGAGATCTCTACACAATTTCGTGTGTTGAGAAAATGCATGCTGTATTGTTATTTTCCACAGCAGACTTTCCCAATGTTTTTTTAAATTATTATTACAATCAACACTAGTTCCATATATTATCCACCTTAACCTATAAGTAAAGACTGTTTTCTTTGTTGCTTCCTCGCCCTGTAATCCTCTGTGGAATATGTACCTGTACATATTCTGTGACAGAGCTCTCTAGCTTGTTATTTCGCAAATGCAGAATCATTCTGCCCTTTGTTCATATCTTGCTTTTCTCATTCAGCACCTCACAGAAATCAATCCAAGCTGTGTGGTGTAGCTCTGTGTTGCAGGAAATATTAAAAAGAAAGAACCAGCATGTTCCCGTTCATGTGCCCCACTGGCTCTGTCTCTGCCTGGCAACTCCCCATCAGGGCCCAAGCTCCTCTCACTACCACACAACAACCACCTACCTGACGGTCAGCCATCACAACACCCATTTACCCAGTAGAATCAAAACTCTTAAAGCTTATAATTAACCAATCGGGTTTTATTTTTGGTTTTTCGGGACAGGGTCTTTGGGTAGCCCTGGCTGTCCTTGGAACTCACTCTGTAGACCAGGCTGTCCTGGAACTCAGAAGTTCGCCTGCTTCTGCCTCCCAAGTGCTGGGATTAAAGGTGAGCACCACCACTGTCCAGCTCCAATCAGATTTATGTATCAATAAATTCTCAACTTACAAGATACCAATACAATCATTTCAGAACCAATTGATGATGATAAAAGCTTTATTCCCAATTATTCTAACCTTATGATATCATAACTACATGTGTCTGGTTAAAACCACGCTGGTTCACATCCGCCTCCATTTTTCTTTTCTCCCCCTCTCCCTCTGACACTCTCTGTCCCCTCTGCCTCCCTTTTCCCTGTCCAATCACAGGTCTGCTGCCCTCATGTAATTGGACAGGGAAAATTCTGCAACAGCTCTGGTTTCTCACGCTCATTGGTGCTGTGCTATTCCACGTGCACACGTGTGATCACACGGCCAGCTGTCCTTCCAGAAAGGCATTCCCACAGCTTGCTCCTCTGAAGCAATGCTGTGTCTATAGTGTCCAGAGCAGGAAGACTGAAATGACCTTTAATCCACTCTTACAGCTTAGTAGTTCAGACAGGGGAGAGTCAGAAAGGAAGAAGAATGAAATCACAATCAACCACGCATGTGTCTGACCAACTCAGCTGTCTGACTACCAGGACAGACTAAGCCGGACCGTTGGTATTCCTGTGCTCTTCGAAAGCAGGACAAGTGTTGCTGTGTCAGCCTTAAAGGTAGAGAAAGTTAAGCCAGAGAGACCAAGTGCCTTTATTGCATGGGTGATGAGGGCTAGAGCTAGGGTACAAAGGCACGACTTTGATTCTCAGGTGTGTGTGTGTGTGTGTGTGTGTGTGTGTGCGCGCGCATGTATAAGTGTGCTCATACGGAAGCCCAGACGTCAACCTGGATTATCTTTCCTCTGGAACCACCTATCATGGTTTTTGAGACAGAATCTCTTATTGGCCTGAAACTCACCAGGTAGCTGGGGTGCTGGCCAGCAAGCCCCAGGGATTGACCTGTCTGTCTTTAGTACTGGGACTACCACCATACATGCCCCATCCTGCTTCTTCTAGCAGGTTCTAGGGTTTGAGCTCGGTGTCAGCATTGACACAAAACTGCACCAAGGCACTTCCTGTTAATATATTTAGCCATTAACTTTATACCTTGCCTGCAAAACCAAGCCAAAACAAACATAAGATAAGCAAAACTAAAAAGTTTGTCAAAAGAGTGACACGGTTTGGATTTGCCTGTCACTCACAATACAGTTGTCGACAAACAAAAAGCAAAACACAACGCAGTCTTTGAAATCAGAAAATCATTTGAAAACAATTGAAAATCATTTGACTGTCAATTCTGCCAGTAACTATGACCTTCAGCAGAAGACCACCCAGAATCCCTGAGGGCCAGTCTTTTCCTCCACAAGCTAGGAGTCCAACTATTGCACCTTATCACATGTGGTCAGGAGTATGACTCGGGCAGGAGAGCTGATAGGTCTGGCAAGGAGCAAGATCTCAATAAATATTTATTTAAAATATTTTTTTATTTTTTAAATAAAAAAATAAATTATTTTATTTAAAAAATTTTAGATTTGTTTTTTATGTATATTTTGCCTGCATGTATGGATGTATGCGTGTGTGTGTGTTGCCTGTAGAGGCCAGAAGGGGGCAGTGACAGGAAGTTGTGAGCTGCTCTTTAGGTGCTGAGAACCAAATCTGGACCCTCTGCAAGAGCAACCTGTGCTCTTTACCACTGAGAAACTGATTATAGAATAGGTTTAGTGGAGGCGAAGTCCCAACCTACTGACCTCTCCAACCCTCCTCCTCTTTCAGGCACCATGCCTTTTGTCTTACTTGGCTAAGCTTTTCACTCTCCCTTCTTCCTGTCTTTGCACACAGGCTCAGGATAGTTAGAAGTCCTTGTCTGTACCTGGCGGCCCCTTCACAGGTGTCAGGGTGGGGTCAGGGAAGAACCTGCAGCTTGGGATTGATGTGCTGGATATAAGTGTTGGGGTTCTGTTCCTAGGAGGGGGGCATGGCTGGAAGCAGCAGCCTCCTATGTGAGACAGGAGAGCAAGCACAGACGTTACCAGCCGCATAGCATAGCTGTCAGTGGGTGTGTCACAGCTTTTTTTTT
>NW_022196891.1:90011300-90012958 GCF_008632895.1 Mastomys coucha | reverse complement strand
TTTTTTTGCCTTGCCTGTTCCTGGAGACACAGCATTGTCAAGCCAGTTGTTTCAGTGCATCAGGTGATGAAATACGAAAGCATGGTGCGTCCTTTTGGCTTTGTGCTCAGTATGCCCCGTAGTTCTGGAAAAGATTGCACTTAGCCCCTAAATAATACCTCTCTTGAGAACAATTCCAAGGTTTATCTGGTTCCTTGAGCATAAAAATGTTTTATTGTTTTTGCTTTTTTTTTTTTTAAACTTTTGCTCCAGGTGAAATATAAGCAGAGTTAAGGGGGCCTGTCTCCAGTAAGAGTGTGAAGTTTCAGGTCCTCAAGTCTTGGTGGCACTTTTCCTGAGGACTGATCTTCTCCCCTGGACTCAGTGTTTTGCTTTGCATTGTTGAGACAGAGACCATAGGTCTGCAGGTGCCTAGAATGATGGGTGCCAGGCTAGGGGACCGGGGAGGACAGAGCCCAGTCACCACTGCAGACCAAATCGGTTTTCCTCTAGAATTTCACTATAATCCAAACCAGTCGAGCGTTTGAGAAGAAGTAGGTACCATGAAAGGGGTAATGGAATTAGCTTTCATGTTTTTCCAGGACTCTAAACCGTATTTCCTGTCACAACTGTACACTATTAATACAAGGCATCTGTTAGCTTGAAAATGGGTACCCCAAACCTCACATCTGGTTTCGATAATTCATTTCTGACATTTGTAGTTGGGGGAATGGCAAAAAAAAAAAAAAAAAAAAAAGGGAATTAAACCAAGATGTTGCCTTTAACCCATCAGAAGCTCCTGGACGGAGCAAAGAGCCAGTTTCAGCTCTGAACGTGGTTTCTGTATTAGGTAATATAATTATATTAAATTAGCAGCAAATAGCAAGACTCCAGGCCTGGTGTGTGTGGGTCCCGCTCCTTGCTTTTATCCTGCCTCTCTCAGCTGCAGTAATTAGCTTCCTCTTGAGCAGAGCTTAGCATGGCCACCCCCCAGTTTGGGGGTGGAGCCCTGAGAGCTGTCAAGTGTGTTGGTAACTATGCCTCTGCTTCACCTATTGAGCAATCATTTCCTCTGCCAGCTTTAGCTACCCTGTAGTACTCCAGCTCACAAGGTATTTATTGCACCTTTCTTTGGAGTCCATCATGGGTCCTGCAGTTGCAATCTCTGACATTGGTGGCCAGCCACAGGGCCTGAGACCTGCCTCAGACATTCTATGATCAGATTTTGGCTCTGGCTTCTGGGGACAGCCATCCTGGTCCCTTGCAGGCAGGGCCATGGCACGCTCTGGCCTCCATCTGGGTCTACTTAAGAATGAGCTTCAGGGCTGGGTCAGACTCATGTGTCCCAAAAGGGGATGCCCCATCTCACTGCAGAGCTCTGCTTGTCTGTCCCAAAAGATCCCTCAGATGTCCTTCTTGCTCTTTTCCTGAGTTCCTTGTAAGAAATGAGTGGAAAGTCATACCTCATAAAGGCCAATAGTTCCTAGTGGCCAGTACATAAGGGACAGCTCCCAGGTTTGCCTCAGCAGCTTGCAAATTGGCAACTGCTCTCCCAAAAATGCTGTATGGCTCCTACCAATAACCTGAAGCACAAGGTTTATGTTTGTTTGCATCGTTCCCAGGCTGCAACAGCTGTCTCTCACTCCATTCCCCTTACCACCCCCCTCACATACACACAC
>NW_022196891.1:89995086-90011218 GCF_008632895.1 Mastomys coucha | reverse complement strand
ACCACCACCACCACCAGGGAACTGATGGTGGTGAACTTTTTAGTTTTAAAAAGGTTTGGGATTGTGGTCAAGGTCATGAGATCGAGTCTGCTACGTAGCTGGGACTAGAAGGTTTTATGAAGGAACTAGAAGGCCCAGTTTATGGCTTTCTGCAGCTCTGAGATGAGAAAAACAAGCCTGGCGAGGGTGAAGGCATCCAGGCCTGGCCTGGATAGCCTTGGGGAGGCTCAGTCAGGGCTTCAGAGTTTCCTGGAGCCCATCCACTGTGGTCAGGCCACATGCGTGTAATAAAGGATTGAGCGTTGCATGCTTCAGCTGGGCCCCCTCTCCTGGCTCCCTTCCCGGCCTTCACTTCCTTCTGGACTCCCTACTGACTTCAGGGTGTCCACCCTGCGTCCTGCTGGAAAAATTTCAGCTCCATTTCAGAATACAAGGAATGAAAACCTGGGAAAGAGAGCCAAGGAGGAAAGCCACAAGCTCACATCTGGTGGAGGCCGACGACGCAGCTCTGAGAATACAGAGTTGCACAATGAAGCACTTGCAGATGCTGGGCTGTGGAGCTTCAGAGCCTTACTGGCCCCACTCCTGCCACGCCTGAGTACTTCAAGTATCTGCAGAGAACATGGGATTCAGACAGCTTGTCTGGGATGCAGATTCCACAGCCAGGTAGCTGGGCCTTCAGTAGGTGACTTTGCCTGCCTGGGCCTGTCTCTGTACCTGTTACATGACGAGGCCAGAAACAGGTTCCAGATTCATATGGTACTAAGCGTGGCTTCCTCACCCAGCCCTGCAATGACTTCTGTGTATCCCACGCAATTTTTAGCTTTGTGACTGTGAGTCCCTTCAAGAACGAGAAGACCATAGCAAGGCAGGTCAGTTTATACCTGCAGTCCCAGCCCCTGGGAGGCTGAGGCAGGAGGGTTGCTGACAGTGTGAGGCCAGCCTAGGCTATACTCTGATTTCCAGGACAGCCCAGAATACAGAGTTAGACCATAGCTCAAACAAACAAACAAACAAGTAAGCAAACACTAAGGCTGGGGTGCAGCACAGTTGATGGCTGCTTGCCTAGTACACACAAAGGTCTGAGTTCAATTCCCAGCATTACATAGACCAGGTGTAGCAGATTACCCTGTAATTCCAGCATTCAGAAGGCTAAATTAAGAGAAGCGTTGCCAGTTTGAGACCAGCCTGGACTACATTGTGAATTTCAGGACAGCCTGCAGCAGGAGCATGTTCACGCATACAGATACACACACTCAGTGGAAATAAAACATTCCCCCAAGAAATATAACCAAACTATATACAGGTTATAACTGTATAAAGATGACTCTATGGATGTTATTATTCAAGCATTTTGGATTCAAATTTTCCTCCTATATCTGTTTCTAAAAGATAATTAAAACACTTGATGGACCTCCACAACTGCTATGGGTGGGCTGGAGTGATGGCTCAGCAGTTAAGAGCACTTACTGCTCTTCCAGAGGTTCTGAGTTCAATTCCCAGCAACCACATGGCTCACAACCATCTGTAATGGGATCAGATGCCCTCTTCTTGTATGTACAGCTACAGTGTACTCATAGACATAAAACCCTAACCTTAAAAAAAAACCCAAAACCCAAAAAACTTGCTATGAGCCCTCAGTACTGTGGAGGAGTCAGTCCTGTTTGGGGTGGCTCAGGCCCCAGCTGGAGACTGTAGAAAAGCAGAATGTGAGGAAGCAGAGGGAGGTGTGTAAGCTCCCTCCTCCCATCCCTCCTCCTTCCTGTGCGGCCAGAAACTGTGCTGTTCATGCCCCTGCAGTCCTCCATGTCCACTCCCTCTGCTCCAACCCAGGCACTTAGGGTGAGGCCTGCCTCTACCTATAGTCAGTCAGTCCTTCTTCATAGACATTGACCTCCCTGCCAAGGGAGAGCCTTGCGTTCCTTTGGTCCCTGTAGCCCACGTGTGGCCATGTGTTCCCTCCTCGGGGCAGGTCCAGAGAGTGGGCAAGAGAGACAAAGGCGGGCCCGGGACACCTTCAGCTTTCTTCCTCTGGGTCACAGGCTGCGTTGAGCATTCCCCGGGGCTCTGGCTCTGAGGATTCTTTCCTAGCTACCAGGCAACTGACAGGGACAAAAGAGCTTGTCTGTGAAGTGGGAGTGGCGGGTGCTTATCAAAGACTGATGTGCAGTTTCCATCAGCCGCTCCAGATGTGGCTGGCAGTGGGAGAGCTCTGGGGAAGCAGGAAGTCCCTAACTGGGCTGGCTCTGTTGGAAACCTGACGGAATCATGGAGAGCATTCTTCACAGTCCCCTTCCAGACAGCCAGATTCCTTAACAGCTAATTAGGGCTGACCTGGCCTTCCTCTGCCTCCCCATGGGGTGGGGGTGGGGTGGTGGGGGATGGGGGCGGGTAACAGAGCTTCACCTCAGCCTGGCTTCCTCCTCAGCCGGCCCTTTAGGAACCTGCTAATCCTCTTCTCAGAAGCCAGCTTTCTTTGACAGGACTGCAGCTCAAAAGAACCCGCTTTGCTCACTGCTGAAATCGGGGGCATCTGGAAGCAGTCAGCTTCTCCACGCTGAGGGGGAAGCACGGACTGCGGGGATGGGTTCACCTCTGGGACTAATTACTCTTTAAACTTCACCCGTCACATTTACTGTCTTCGTCAGAGCAAGGAGACAATAGATGATCTCATTAAAACCCAGAAAGCTGCTTCTCCCTTCAGGAAGAGCGCTCCTCTCAACACCCTTCCTTGGCAGAAGCCATGCCAGGGAGGCAGGCATGGGGCCTGGGAACCAGGCTGCCGGGGCAGAGGAAACGTTTGCCAAGTCAAGTGCCTGATCTTCCTCGACTACGGGGTCTGTGTTTCCCCGTCTCTGGAAATACCCAGTGTCTGAAATCAAACTTTTTCCTGGGCACGTTCTTAACAGATGCCAGGTGCTTTGATAGAGATAGTATGGAAGAGGGAAGAAGAGCTTGTGGGGTTAAAATAATTGTCTGAGGGCGTTCTGTCTGTTGTCCCCATATCAGACATGCTTTCTGAAGGTTGCTGTCTGTGTGGCTTAGTGACTGAGCCCTTGCCTAGGCTGTGAGTCCTTAAGTTTGGTTTCCAGCACCACAGAAGTAAACCTTGTCCTAAATGCTTTCAGAAGTGGGGGTCTGAGTGTATAAGCTTCTGACCCCAGTACTCAGGAGGGTGGGACAGAGTCGTTGCCATGAGCTCAAGGCCAGCCTGGTGTATTCCGTGAGTTCTAAGGCAGCCTGGACTTACAGAGCTAAAACCAAAACCAGAAAAACCAAAACAGAAGGGCTGGAAAGATGGCCCAGCAGTTAAGAGCACTTGCTGCTCTTCTAGAGGACCCAAGTTCAATTCCCAGCACCTGCATGGCAGCTCACAACCCTCTGTAACTCCAGTTGCTCAAGCTCTGCTGCTCTCTTCTGACCTCTGCAGGCACCAAGCAAGCAAAACATCCATACACATAAAAAGATATTTTTGTAATTAAAAAAACAACAACAACAAAAAAGCTAGAACAAGATTCTAGAAGACACTGGCTGGTTGTTTTCACGGGGAGGGAGCAAAGCAAGTCTGAAATGAGAGCAAGGGCAGCATTGGTGGGTGGGGCCAGTGTCGGTGGGGCTGGTAAGCAGGACTTATGGACAGGGCTCTTGGGAAGGGCTGATGGACAGGGCTTGTGGGCGGGGCTTTGAAGGTGGTGCAGGGGGACAGGCTGGCGGGTGGGGCTTTGTGGGCGGGGCTGGTGGGCAGAGCTTGTGGGCGGGGTCAGCGGGCAGGGCCAGTAGGCAGAGCTGGTGGGAGGGCTTGTGTGAGGGGCTTTGCGGGTAGGGTTGGTGTACAGGGCTAGTAGGCAGGGCTTGAAAGCTGTTGTCACTACTATCCTGGCCAAACACAGACGGTAGTCCGGGCTGCAGCATGTCTACCTTCTTCAACCATACTCCACCAGGCAAAGGCTTCTGGGAAACTCAGGAGAACACTTCCATGCCTCCATACTACAAGAGTATGTGTAGCAGCGAAGGATGGGCATCCTTCTGAAAATGTGGTGTGCCTCTGAGAGTGTTTGTTGTAAACAGTGTCTTCTCTTTTCCTGTAGCTGGTTCCCAGCATATTACCAAGGCCTCCAGGGGATTGGTGCGGAGTCTACAGGATGGAAAATAATGCTCCAGGCCACGGGCCTTAGTCTTGTGTAGTTGGGAATGCCCTGCCTGTTCGAGAATCCAGGCCCTAAACAGAAAGATCTGCAAGCAGGGTGGACACAAGGCTTCTTTGCTGCCCAGGAGATCGTAGTAACCTGACCACTGTCTCATTGTATAGACTGCACTTTAATTAAGCCCCAGACAGAGAGAGAATGTCTTCACAGAGACTAAGTCACATGTGCCCAGTCCCTGCCTTGGTCACATAACATAGGTCACATGTGAAGTGAACTTGCTTCCTTGCCAGATAAAAACCTTCCCTGGCCTAGGAAAACTTGTCTGGCAATACTGAAGTTCAGCTGGATGGTGATGATGGTGGTGACGATGGTGATGATGATGATGATGATGATGGTGGTGGTGGTGGTGGTGGTGATAGTGATGGTGATGGTGGTGATGATGGTGGTGGTGGTTATGGGATGATGATGATGGTAGTGAAGGTGGAGATAGATGGTGGTAGTGGTGATGATAATGATGATGGTGATGTTGGCAGTGATGGTGACGATGGTGATGATGATGATGGTGGTGGTGGTGGTGATAGTGATAATGGTGATGATGGTGATGGTAGTGATGGTGGAGATAAATGGTAGTGGTCGTGATGATAATGATGATGGTGATGGTGATGCTGGCAGTGATGGTGATGATGGTGGTGATGATGACAGTGACAGTGATTTTGAGACAGGTTCACACTCTGCAGTGGAAGCTGGCCTGTAACTTGCTGTGCAAGTCAAGCAGGCTGCCTCTGCCTCCTAAGTGCTGTGATTAACCAGAAGCCAGGCCACCGTCACCACCAGCTAAAAGAGAATACAAGGCATGTCTCTCCCCAGAGGCAGATTCCATCATTTTGGCTAGGAGGCAATGGCTTTTCTTTAATGGACCTTCAATTCTACTATGACATTACAACCCTGATGTCTGATTCTGGAGTTAGGTGTGGCTGAGATTTGCGTTGCTAGCAATCCGATGACCAAGTGCTTCCCCCACAACAAAGGCCCCAGTGGAGGTATAACATTTAAAAACACTCCCAAGCACAAAGTTAGGAATTGTAAGTTCAAAGGCCTAATAGATGAACAGGCAGTCCAGAACAAGGGGGCTCAGGTTCTTGGAGGTAATTTAGCTAATGGGTCTGTCTTAGTCAGGGTTTCTATTCCTGCACAAACATCATGACCAGAAGCAAGCTGGGGAGGAAAGGGTTTATTCAGCTTACTTCCACATTGCTGTTCATCACCAAAGGAAGTCAGGACTGGAACTCAAGCAGGTCAGGAAGCAGGAGCTGATACAGAGGCCATGGAGGGATGCTGCTTACTGGCTTGCTTTCCCTGGCTTGCTCAGCCTGCTCTCTTATCAAGGGGCCCTACCCACTTGATCACTAATTGAGAAAATGCCCCACAGCTGGATCTCATGGAGGCACTTCCCCAACTGAAGTTCCCTTCTGTGATAACTCCAGCCTGTGTCAAGTTGGCACACAAAACCAGCCAGTACAGTGTCTTAGACAGTGAAGAAGGGAGATGCTGCATTTCTTATAAGTGGCTTCTGCAGGCTCAAATGCTAAAGTCATCAGCCCCAAGACCTATTGGAAGGAAAATTAGTCTAGTGGATTGTTGAAGAGCTGTTTGGATCCTGCCCCTTCCTGTCTAGGGCTATGGGATCCTGTCCATTCCTGTCTAGGGCTTTTGGGGTCCTGCCCCTTCCTGTCTAGGACTGTGGGGTCCTGCCCCTTCCTGCCTAGGGCTGTAGGATCCTATCCATTCCTGTCTACAACTGTGGACTCCTGTCCATTCCTATCTAGGGCTATAGGGTCCTGTCCATTTTTGCCCATTTCTCTTGTTCTTCCCAGCCACCAGAAGATGGACATGTCTCTGCCTGTATTATTGCCTTACCTTTAGCCCAAAGCAACAGGGCAAGCAAGTGAAGCCTGAAATATCTAAACATATAGAAATCCAGCTACAACATAAATATATTTCAAGCATTTTTAGTTTCGTGATATTTTTCTTTGGTAGCAAAATATAACCAAGGCAAGTGCCATGCCACTGAGCCACGCTCCCACCATGGCCCACTTGTACTAGCTGTGGGGCTTCTGGAGGTGGCCTGTGGTTCTGTGGAGGCTGCTAAGGAACAGGTAAGGCTGCTCTGGACTGAGCTGTGACCCTTCCTATGCTGGCAAAGTTATAGTGTTTAGATTTAGCCCTGTAGACCGAGCATGCCTTCTCTGACCTTGCCTACCCCTTTTGCCCCACACAAGATCTCTAACAATTCAGGCTAACCTCAGATTTACTATGTAAGCTGAAGTTAACTTTGAAATCCTGATCTTCCTGCTTCCACACCCCTAGTGCTGGGATTATAAGCATATACCACCATACCTGTGTTGGGTTAAATGGGTTGTCCCGCGTCCTCTCAGGGCCTGAGCCACTCTTGAAGTGGGATGTGGGAGTTTTGACTGTGCTTACCCCATGCAGGTGTCCAGTGGGTGTCCGAGCTATGTGAAGCTGCTGGACACGGCTCCAGGGGTGGGGAGTGTATAATCTGAGGTCCCCTGGGACTGCTGGAGCTGGCTGGGCAGTCCCCGGGCCTGCGCAGAGGCCGAGGCCCGTCTGGTTCTCAGACTCTTGGGCACTCAGGCTGGGAGCCGCAGAAGAGCTGAGAACAGAGTGGGGGCCCACAGGCTAGATCTAGCTGGGGCCGAAAGGGAAAAGAGGGGAGCGGTCCAGCTGGGTCCCTCAGGGAAGAGAGTCCTTGGCTTGTTCAGTGGGCAGCTTGGCTTGGTGGAGGCTGTGGCTGGGAGCACTAAGAGGTCTTCTGCGGGAGATTAGACGTGGCTCTATAGGCGAAGGCCTGTTCTATCGCTCCCCTTGGTGGATCCTGATGGGAAGAGAGTCCGCGTTTTTAAGGTGTCATGGCGGAGAGTTGCGATGAGTAAAACCGTACTCCACTTTCTCAAGGTGGACCTGAGTTTAAAGACCTTTTGAAGGGAGGAGTGTCTGGAAAGGGGAGTTTATTGGCTAAGCCTCCAATCCTTTAGCTACCTCATTAAAATGGAGATCTGTCTTGAGGCTACTTGACCACAGGTCAAGTCCTCTACCTGTGGAGGGGCTTGGGGTGTTGGCCCTTATGTGACTGATGGCCACAGATCTATGGAGAGCTGCGGCCTCGTGTCAGGAGCCTGGTGTCCAGGACCGTGGCAAACTGCCTACTGTTCCTTGTAGGGTTATACCCTGCAGGGTCACCGGGGTTTCAAACCTTAGCTCAACTGGAAATCAGCCTGCCTTTCACGGTCCTACACTCCTGGATTATGCTTGAAGATTGAAGGCAGAGCTTTGTCCATGTCAGACAGGCACTCTAATAACTGAGCAAGAGCTACATACCCAGGCCTTGGCTACTCCTGTAGGTCACCTTTAAAAAGAGGTTAAAAAATAAAGCAAAGAAAGAAAAGGGGAGCTTAAAAACACACACAAAAATTAAAAGGACTCTCTGCCCTTTCTTCAAAGGTACAAACAGTTTGATTTGTATTAGCGGCTTCTGAGTCAATAGCCTTTTTGCTGACAGAGCCTCAGACCTGGTCCCGCCTCAGTGCCTGGCTCAGCCTCCACAGGCAGACAGGCAACTGCTGGCATTGTGGGTACTAGTTGTTGATTAAAAAAAAAAAAAAAAAAAAACAACCGTTGTATGCCTCAGGCTACATCTATGAAAACATTCTTCTCCGAGTTTTATCCTCAGATCTTTTTAAAATACAAGTTGAGACTAGAGGTTCCCTAGCCGGCTGGAATAACACCCCGCGGCTGTGGGTGTGGGAGGGGGTGTGGCTTGTCATCCAGCAGCTTTTGAATAGGTGTCAAAAAGAGGCCATTTTAGAATAAATTCTTCAGTTGCCTCAAAGAGTTGAGCGAATATGTAAGAAGTTTCTGGAGGTCTCTGATAAGAAGGCAAGAAGCAGCTTCCCCAGGCCTCCTCATCCTCCAGGCAGAGCTGCCCCCAGAGGCTCTTCTGGAGCCACAGAGATCAAATTACTAAGCCATTTTCTGCCTCAAACTCAGCTGGGTTTTTAACTTGTAGAATCTGCTGCTTTCAAAGTCTAGAGCTACACTGATCTCCCCAGTCTCCCAGTGTGGGGGTGGGGGTGGGGTGTCTGTGCCTCAGATCACATGTCAGAATCAGGAAGTATTTTTAGAAACAAGGGAAAAGGAATAAAAGAAAGAAACCCCTCTCTTGGGTGAATGGTGTGGATCTTGTGCTCTTGGGTGAATGGTGTCGATCTTGGGGAAGATGGCTCATCAGGGTAAATGCCTTTTTCTCTGATGCTTTAAGTGTCCTCCCGCCTCAGACAGCAGGTTATTAAGGTAATATTACCCTTTACTGCTGAGAAGCAGTGTAAATAGACGCCTGGACTACAGAGATTACCTGCTTTCAAGCTGCAGAAATGAGACACTTTCTCTTACAATTTCCCTTTCCACCAAATAGCACAGTTTATTTACTGAGGGTGGCAGTCTCTGGCTCCTAATGACCACACCCACCTGCTCAGAGAAAGAGGCAAAGTGTAGCCTCTGTTAGCATGGGCAGATTTTGAGTTTCCTTCCTCTCGTGTTCTGCATGTACTCACTGTTGCCCTGAAGTCCTCCACAGGGATCAGGAGCACCCCATTTAGGGGGGGTGCTCCACCTGATGGAGAAGGCAGACCATTGTCATAGGAACCTCTGATCCAAAGAAGGCCCAGTCAGTTGCCCTTGGAGAGCTCCTGGCTGATGAGGATGGTATAGCCCTAATATAAGGAAATGTACACGGGCCTATACACATGTCCATATATGCATATGTACACACATGCATGCACACACACAGTCTTATATGTATACATACATATGTATATACATATACACATGTGTGCATATGTATACACATGTACATATATGTATATGTACACACATGCATGCATATATAGATATATGCATATATACCACACACATATGCATGTTCATATATGCATCTATACATGTGCATATATACATATATATGCATATATATATACTCATGCATGCATATACACACATATTGCCACCAGATATGTATTAACACATTCACGTATGTATTCGTTAAAAACAAGAGCATGGCATTTGATGTACAATGTGAAATTAAGAGACAGGACATCCATAGTATTTGTTAACTCAAACTATAGTGCTAATGCTCGGGAAAGAGGTGTTTTTACAAGATTTTATTTAGTTCTATTTTATGTGCGTGTTTGCCTATGTGCATACTGTGTACCATGTGCATGCAACACCCACAGAGGCCAGAAGGTGGCTTCAGATCCCCTAGAATGAGAGTTAGTTGGTTGTGACCTGCCACATAGGAGCTAGAAACTGAAGCTGAGGTCCTTGCAAGAGCAGCCGGTGATCTTAACCACTGATCAAACCCTCTTGCCCATAGAGGTTTTTTATAAAATTAAGACAACTCAGGCTGGCCTTGAACTCATGATCCTTTCTCAAGGGGAAGGTATCTGTCACCAGCCTCAGTAAAGCAGTCTTAGAGAGTGTCCAGGCCTCCGTGTGTGTCAGGACGTACTCTGAGCGCTTTGAGACAGGCTACCATCAGAAATTCCGCCTGCCCCTTCCAGACAGGGATTCCTTCAAAAACCGAAGCACAAAAGCTTTGCCCAGCCCACTGTAACAGCATAAACAAGTTTGAAGTAACTTCCAAATCTCTTTTCTATTGTAAGTTCTGTTTATTGAATAAAATAGCAATTCACCACGTTGCAAATCTCACCACTGCCGGATGCCAGTGCTGGCAGAGGTTCGCATGTTTACTGTACAGCGCGCCCAGCAAGGCTGCCTCTCAGCGGAGCAGCAGCAGCAGCGGGCGATTCCAAACAGCTGTGAGCTGTAAGTTGAAAGCGAGTTTGGCTGATCTTCCAGGGGGTTGTGTGACGGGGCAGAAACTGGTCCCAGATGTCAGAGGTCTTTTCTGTCAGGACCTGGATCAGCTTCTGGACACCCCGCTGTCAGGCTGTTGGAACTTGAGGGTCAGGCCGTTGTTGCCATTTTGCATATTTGCAGCTGGCATGGTGACCCTGGACCTGAACTTGCCTTTCGTGAGAAAATTTTGTTCAACCTCTTTGGGGCCTGGTCCAAAGGAAAACAGACGCAAAGCCACGTGTGAGTGTGGAGGTAGATGAGGTCAGTGCCACTTCCTCCCCTCCCGTGTTTCCAGAGGATCCGAAGGTTCTTCAGAGCATATGATGTTTAGCTGAGCTGAATTAATAATATAGAATTAAGCTTGTTTGCATGGATTCAAGCAAGATTCAAGAATTGGGGGCTCTGGTGGTGGTGTGCCAAGAAGTTACAAGAACACTTTTTCTGTGAATGCCCCTAGCCAGATAGCCATCTTGAAATCTGGTTTTTTCCCCCTTTGTTTTGAGGTACAAGCTCACTATTTAGCCCAGGCTAGCTTCAAACTCACACTCTCCCCTGACTATCCTGAATCAGTGTCCCCGAATGCTGGAATTACAGGTACGAACTCTATGCCTAGCTTTAAAATCAGGATTTTCTAAGCCTATCACTGCCCATGGATATGTGACCATGCAAGGCTCTATTCCATTCTGTTTCCTTTCTAGCCTAGAATGAGCTGTGAAGGCTTGGAGCTCCTTCCTTACTGCTCCCCTTTGTCTGAGAATTACTGTGAGCACAGTCTCTTCAGCTGGTTGCCAGGCACATGGGTAGCCGGGATGTCTGCTTAGGCCCTTCTGCCCTATCTTTGGCACTGAGGTGGGCCTCGCCTGGGTTGCAGCCACCCGGCTGGCTGCTACAGTTCAGATTCCCAGCACTTGGGCCTAATCCCAGTCTCACGCCTCACAAGGAGCTGGCTGGTTCCTGTTAGCGGTTCAGTCTATCCCTAACAGCCAGCACTGCGGCTGCCAGGAGCTCATGAAACCCAATTCCCTCTTGGCCTCTTCTGCTCAGGCCCTCCTGGCTAGCTTTGCGGGCTTGGAAACAGACAGCCTGTCCCTTGGCCTTGTCTGTGGTCGCTTGGGGGAAGGGCTGTGTCTGGCCCAGATGCTCTGATTCATAGTAGCCCTTCCCCCCAAGCCTCCAGAACTACTGGCTCTCATCTGGAATTCTGGTAACGCTAGCCCCCTTTTGGAATAATTCCTAATGGCCTTGACCTGTGCTGAACAAAACAAAGAAATCTTATCAAGTGAGGAGGCTTTCAGAAAACTGTATCTGTCTTCAAAATCTTCGAAGTAAAAAGTTCCCAAGAACATTCTAGAAGATCACATCTCCCTGCCCCCTCTGCCTTCCAACAGCTTAGCTCAAGTCAGAAAGGATTTGAGAGATTTACAACAAGGCCTTTTACAAAGGTGTTGATCTGGCTAGTTTTGAGACCTGCAAAAGAATGCTCTGGCCCAGAGCAGGCTGGTCTGGTTAGATGCGGTTACAAAAATGGTCCACCCACTCAGCATGGAGATAGACTATAGCCACACTTCTGCATGTTTCTTTCATTAAGTCCTTCTGCCTGGGTGAAAATACTTCTAGCCGTGCACTTATGTGGTGTCAGGTTAGTGACGTTCAGCTGCCAATGGCTTGTTACTTACGAATGAAATTTAATCTTTCAAAACTCCTTCTCTTTGAATCACTAATAATTTTTACTGATCAAAATGCTTGCAGAAACATAATTTATGAGCTGGCCATTGTTTCCTTGCTATGGAAAATTAGTCAGCAGCTGTTAAGCGGATCCACGCCATCAACAATAACTTTGAAATGTATGGTCTTCCACGACTTTGTTTATTTCCCATAGATAGAGTCAATATAAACGCCCTATGTGAAGATTTGTGTCTGTTCACTTCCAGCACATGCAAAAGAAGTAAAACAGCCCTCCCAACAGACACTTTGCTATGCTGATAGCTTTGCTGTAGTTAGGAGATTTTAGAAATAAGTCACTTATTTTGATATTATCATTAATTAAATGTTGTTACAGCTTCAAATTCTCTTTTGGTTAGATTAAATTACAAATAAATATGTAATTCACTGAAAATCTGTGAACAAGTGTCTGGGCTTAGTCAAAGGAGCCCTAGAGTGGAGGTGTTAGAGGCCTTTCTCTTAAGCTACGGAGATCTCAGAGAGACGAAGAAGTGGCTGTATGGCTGAGCCAGTTCCTTGGGGGTGTCCTAAGAACCCCCAGACAACCCAGCACAATTTGAAAACAGCAGCATTGTAGATGGCATGGGATTCCAACCCTGAAGACACACCTAATTTCTCTAAGCCATAGTATGGGACCCCAACATGTACAGGTCTGGACTTGGAGATGCTCTTGGGTTCAGAGGGAGTTATTTTCACTAAGAATTACATTTATTGTGTATATGTGTGCATGTATACATCTGCACACATGTAGAGGTCAGAGGACAACTTTCGGGAGTCAGATCTTGCCTCCTACCATGAGGATTCCAAGCACCAGGTGACATTGATCCATCTATGTTTGATACCAGCCACTGTGATTTTCCTAGGATACTGCTGCCCAGCCCCCTGCCATGACACCTGGGCCACCAATGGGCAGTGTCTTCCTCAGCTGCTCTCCACTTTGTTTTTCGAGGCTGGGTCTCAGGGTTCAGCTAGACTATCTGGACAGCAAGCCCTTGGGACCCTCCTGTCTCTGCCTCTCCAGTTCTGGATTATAGGCACATGCTGTTGGGCTCAGCTTTTTACCTGGGTGATGGGGATCCAAACTCAGGTCCTCATGCTTGTGCAGCAAGAACATCGCCCTAGCCCACCCCTGGCTTCTTTAAGCCGTAGCTTGGGGCCTAGCTCTGTGGGTGCCATCAGCTTTGATGGAGAGAAGCCCTTAGGATAGGAAATACTTTCAGAAATGTGTTACTCTCTTTGACTGCTGGGATGAATGTGTTACCCAAGGGCCATCTACAGTCTTGACTAGGATTTTTGGAAAACTGAAAACATACACATATACACACACATATACACACACATACACACACATACACATACACACACATAAATACATACACACACATACATACACACATACTACACACACATACACACACATATACACATATAAACACACACACATACACACATAAACACACACATACACACACATAAACACACACACATACACACATAAACACACACACATACACACATAAACACACACACATACACACACACACACACACACACACACACACACTAAATCTGTTCCTTGGCTCGCCCAGATGCTCTGACTTGTCTTGAGTGTTTTTTAAAAATTTATTATTCCTTTGTTTGTGGAACAAATTTAAGTTGTGTGTTTATTTCTACAACATTGACAAACACTGAGAAAGTCTCCTGAAAGTATGGCTGTTTCCTGTTGTGAACTCTCGCCAACAACCACACAGAAAGCAAAATGTCCTTAAAAGTGCTACAGTGTACAAGGTTTGCCCAAACTACTGCTTTTAATTCCGTTTCTCTTTTAAATTCACTCAGTACCATGTAAAGTCACTTACAAAGGGCGCTGATATCCAGTACCATGTAAAGTCACTTACAAAGGGCACTCACACAGACACAGACTCTCCTTTTACAGAAAGAACAAGGCTCCAATAAAAGCTGTCACACTCTGGCCAAAGATGGAGGAACCCCGTGTTCTGTTCCCACGCAGTCTCCTTTTGGGTCCTCCTAGGGACAGCTGTAGTGCATCTGAGTGGCCCTTCCTGAGGATGTCTCAGAGGTAGCTTCACTCAGTGGCTGAATCTTCTGAAAAGACTCTCCTTGAGAAAATGCTTTCCAACAGCACTGCCCTCCCACACCTGGTGTGACCCTGTCACACCGGTGAGGACGGACCAAAGCCAGAGAACCAGAACTGAGGAATGCACATCTCTGAGTTTCCTCTAGTGACATAACACAGTACTACACGCCCATTAGCTTAACATAAATGTTCTTTGTCAGAGTTCTGGAGGCAAGAAGCACAAAGTCAGAGGGGAAGTCCATCCCACACTTCAATTCATGGCTTGTGGATGAATCATCCAATCTGTCCCCACAGAGAATGTGTTTCTCTGTCTCCTCTCTCCTCCATTTTCACACCCCCCCACACACCTTTCTTCTATTCTTTTCATATTGAATTCAGACC
Source organism: Mastomys coucha (assembly GCF_008632895.1). Classification (NCBI taxonomy): domain Eukaryota; kingdom Metazoa; phylum Chordata; class Mammalia; order Rodentia; family Muridae; genus Mastomys; species Mastomys coucha. The sequence goes on along the minus strand of NW_022196891.1, from coordinate 89,996,938 downwards.
CCACCATGATCAAGAATGATTCAGTCTTGAAGTCCTTAACAATCACACCTACACAGACCCCTTTTGCAGACAGGCTCTGTCACATGTTTTTCTTTTCTGTATGTGGTACTTAACATCACAGATTCAGCACAGGCCAGGAGAAATCTAGAAAACCAAAACAAGAAGGCAAGAAACACTTCTCTAACGCTGCAGAAGCAGATGAAACAGACACTACTATAGTCCAGGGTTGTGTCTGTCCGGGCTTTGGGAGTTGGGCAGGCTCTTTTGCAGAGATCTCTAGCCCCTTGTCAGCTACAGTGTCCTGCAGCTCCCCACAGCCTGTCTTCTAGCTGGTTCTCCAATGTGCTCACGGTAGGCCCGAGGGGGCCAACTGTGTCTAACTTCCTGCAGCTCAAACTAGACAACTTCCAGACCCAAGTGTGATTTCCACATTTGTGTTTAGAATGTATACTTCCTCCTGTGGGAAGTCTGAAAGTTAGCTACATTGTATCATGTTTGACTTGGCTGGGGGAAGGAGAGAAAGCTGGCAATGCTTAGGAAAGCCACACCTTTCATTTCTGAGCGTTTCCACAGTCTTCTTAGTGTTCTGGGTTTGGGACAGTTTTCCTTCGTATTTCCCAGTGGTGTATTTAAGCCTTCAGTGTATTCACTGGGCTCTCTGCCTCGGGTGTGGCCCACACCCCAGATGGTATGTCCAGGTTCCCCATGACCAAGAGGAAAGTAAGGCGGAGATGGAAAGTCTTGAAAACCACCACGGCCCCACTCCAGGAAACCTGTACGACATCTAATTGTAGTGGATAAAGCCAATCTTATTACCCCGCACTTCTTCTACATGTGAGGGCTGGGCAAAAAGGAAGAGCGTTGCCATGGAAACACAGAACTGGTTCCCAGTGGAAAAGTTGTACAATTTTTTTCTCTGTGAATATCAATTTATCTAAAATACCAGTTCTGTGAGAGCAGTGGGCTCTTGTGACTGGCTCACAGCTGTGTCCTCAGCCCCTCACCTGGGTGTGGCGTGATGAGGCACTCATTACGCTTCTGATTATGAATGAAAATGAAGTTGAGTCAGCTTCTTAGTGGAGTTCAGGTTTCCAGCAGCATCTGTATTCCTGATTCATCTCTAGTAGCCAGGATGAGAGCAGACTAGCACTTCAGTGTCTTTGCTAAGAACTGTCTAATGAGCTAAAACAATGACTACCACCAAGGGATGCTGCTTCTCAGTGCCCTGTGCTCCTTCCACCCCCAGGGCTTAGAAGGACCCTCTGACGCTAGATTAACCTGCTTGGTGAATTCAGGCATGTTGGCTTCATTTCTTTCCTTCCTTTTTTTTGGTGTATATTAATTGTATAAAATAATAGACTTAGTTTTTTTTTTTTTTTGGTGGGTGCAGTGAGCTTTATTGATGGTATTCAAGAGAGTAGGGAGGGCTCCCTAGGCCCCTCCTGTTATTATGGGGGTCTGGAATGGAAATTGTGCGGGAGATGCTCAGTGTTGGGGTAGGGACTCCTCAGCAACTGAGGGCCTCTCTCTTGCTCTCAGTGTCCTTGCTGGGGTGGGTGTCCAGGGCTTCTTACTCCTTGGAGGCCATGTAGGCCATGAGGTCCACCACCCTGTTGCTGTAGCCGTATTCATTGTCATACCAGGAAATGAGCTTTACAAAGTTGTCATTGAGAGCAATGCCAGTCCCAGCGTCAAAGGTAGAAGAGTGGGAGTTGCTGTTGAAGTCGCAGGAAACAACTTGGTCCTCGGTGTAGCCCAGGATGCCCTTCAGTGGGCCCTCAGACGCCTGCTTCACTACCTTCTTGATGTCATCATACTTAGCAGGTTTCTCCAGGTGGCATGTCAGATCCAC
>NW_022196891.1:89986689-89994020 GCF_008632895.1 Mastomys coucha | reverse complement strand
ACGGGACGAAGCTGGCACTGCACAAAAAGATGCGGCTATCTCTGGAACAGGGAGGAGCAGAGAGCCTAGACTTAGTTTTTATTTAGACATTTTTATTTTGTATATAATCTATTTTGATCATATTCATACAGACCTCTGACTTCACTATCCTCATTCTCCCTACAGGGCAGTTCCCTGCCAAGCATATGTGAACACACACTCACTCACACATATGCAAACACACGCATACACTCGTATGCACTCACAGACCCGTAGACAGTCACACACACACTCATACAGACAAACACACATATATACACTCACACATACTCACATGCTGCACACACACATACACACACATACACACACTAATATAATACACACACTAATATATGCACATACACACACTAATATACACACATACACACACACACACACACACACACACACACACACACACACACACTCACACTCTGCCTAAGAAAGCCTGATCAGAAGCACCAGCTCAGCAAGGTCTCGGGCAGCCACCTAGTGGTGCCTCTTCATCCCCGCAAGGCCCTTCTGTTTCCAAGAGCTTTTGGAGGGAAAAAAGAAAGCACATCAACCACTTCCTCAAGGCAGGGAAAGTGAGGCTGAACTCAGGGTGTGACCAGCTCTGAGATCTTCATAGAAGTCTGTGAAGCCAAAGGCTTCCCAGTGTAAGGCTGAACAATCCAGAATCCCCGAAGGGAGTGATGGCACAGCTTCTTTTCCAGAGCTGCCCCAGGTGGGGTGCGTGGGTGGGCAGGAGCGAGTGCCAGGGTGGACAGAGTCCTTGTTTCCCAGGAAACGTCAGGATTTGCGAGATTTATCAAACATGCTTTGTCTAGGTTCGGATCTCTCCACCCAAGTCCTTGTGTAGAAAGACGCTTTAACAGGGCGGGAGAGTAGGGCGGAGGGAGAGTGGGGAGGCAGGTGAGAGTCACAGCACCTTACACACAAAGGCTGCAAAATTTCCACGAGAAAAACCCACTGGCCAAGAGCAAGACTGAGCTTGTCCCTCCAGCCCTAGGAGGCTGAGTAGAACTGGCTGCAATGGCTCAGACCGGGCACCCTACAAGCTCATCAGGACCCTACCTGAATGGGGACTAGGCACACATTCTAAACTCTCTACCCCTAGGTGTAGTCTTAAGATGTTAATGAGACATTCAAGAAAGAAGTTGTGTGTAGAGCTCAGTGTATCCGCAGTGCCAAAGCCCGAGTTATACCGTCTCGTCCTGGAAAGTCTACACCCCGTGCACAGCATCAGGAGCTGAGCTACTAAATTATTTTTGTGTTCTGCCCTGTTCCCTTTTCTTAGAAGCGAACTATCTTCTAATATCTCTGCTTCTATTCCTATTCACCCACTAACCCCCTGTTCCAAGACCCAAGCACCTGGGACCCCTCTAGAAGGACCCTTACACCTGCTGATACCACTGTGAACGTGACTGGTGTGATTGTGTTCCTGGGGAAACTGGGATTCCCTTTCAGGTTCTTGCTCTTGTTAATAGAAGAATTTAAAAACAGATGTAACAGGAAGCCTAAGGATAACTTTTTTTTAAAACCTGTATTCTGATAGAAAAACTACAGGACAGGCATCTCCCAAAGGAGGAAGATGGAGAAGACAGCAGGCCACATGGGGGAAGCAAGGAGGGTAGTTTTAAAGAGTGAGGAATCCCAGCCCATGGGGGAACAGCATAAGCTGGGCTCTGGTTAGTATCCAAAAGAAAGAGATAGAGAGGAAGGACAAGGCTGTGTTTTTCTAAGTTAGGATCCAGTGCTGCTCCATGGAAGCTCTGCAAGTGACCGAACCAAGAGTGGTGTTCTGGAAAGTGTATTATCTCATTGGAGGATAATATTCCTTTGTTCTCAGTAGCGTGCCTTTAAGTGAATTAGCCTTCCTAAGAGGTGGTCTCTTGACCAAGTGGCTGACAGGCCTAGTTGAGTAAAAAAAACCAAACAACTGACTTATATTTATGTACTTATTTTGTGTGTGTGCACCACCTGTGTGTGTGCCACAGCAGGTAAGTGGAGGTCCGAGGGCAGCCTGTGTGGCTGGTCTTTTCTTCTGCCATGTATGTTCAGAGGGTTGAACTCAGGTTGTCAAGCCTAGTGGTAAATCCCTCAGACTGCCATCTCCATCCCTTAATTAGGTATATGTATACATATATGCATATATATATTATTTAATTTATATGAGTACACTCTAGCTGTCTTCAGACATGCAGGAAGAGGGCATCATATCACATTACAGATGGTTGCGAGCCACCATGTGATTGCTGGGAATTGAACTCAGGACCTCTGAAAGAGCAGTTTGTGTTCTTAACAGCTGAGCCATCTCTCCAGTCCCTAATTAAGTCTTAAGGGAGGAGACAATGGTAGATAATGTGTTATTATAGCAATGGGTCTGAGGTAGCTTCTGTACTTCTGACCGCTTTTCCTTAATGGGCCTGAACAGAGCTGGAGTATCCACCCTCAGTGGCCTCCCAGACTCTGTAACGCTCCCCCTCAAGAGTCTCTAAATTTATTTAAGAGATAGGCCGGGGCTGGAGAATAGCATAACCATGAAAACCTAGAGATCCAGTTCCAAACTGTCACTAGAAGGGATCTGCTCACCCCCTGAGTAGCCTCCTATAGAAGTTAGGACAGTCGAGGCGAGCCATCAGAGCTTCTGCTCCTGTCATTTCTGGTCTCTGCCTAAGACAGAACGGAGGACATTGCTCACTTCTCACCAAGGACAAGAGTATGACAGTTCTGTTTTGGGGTTCCTTCCCTTTCTGTGTAGCAAATTTCTATTCCCTACCCTTATCAATGGCAGACAAGGAAAAGACTCATCCAAGACAGGGGTGGTTGAGAAAATCCATCGCCAGAGAATCCTCCAAACAGGGAGATTTAAATAAAGAGGAGTATGGGTTGTACTAGGCCTGAGGCTTATAGGAGGAACCCTGACAGTTTCCACAGAGTGACAAGACTTCACAAGTCTCAGGTGCTGTGTCCTAAGACAGGGAATGCTGGGAAACAGAGTAAAATACCAGCATTGGTCAAACACGCATTTCTGGGAATCCCTTCCATTCCACCCTTATTTCTGTGAGCACAACCATGAGAGATGCCTCCATGTGACATCACAGTGTGACATTGCAGTGTGGCCTCACAGTGTGACATCACAGTGTGGCATCACAGTGTGGCCTCACAGTGTGGCATTGCAGTGTGGCATCACAGTGTGACATCGCAGTGTGGCATCGCAGTGTGGCCTCGGAGTGTGACATCGCAGTGTGACATCGCAGTGTGGCATCACAGTGTGGCATCGCAGTGTGACATCGCAGTGTGGCATCGCAGTATGACATCACAGTGTGGCATCACAGTATGGTATCAGAGTGTGACATCACATTCCACCACATGCCCTGGCTCCTATAGGGCGAGGCATAGCTCTGTGCACTCCTTTCTCAGCTGTCTTCAGATCCTCCCTCCAGACTCTGGGCTTTTCCTGCTGTCAGTATTTGTGCCTGCTGCTTTGACCACCAGAGTCTCCACACAGCATCATCTCCTGACCACAGTGCCCTGCCTCATTTCCTGCCTGGATTGTCTTAACTGTTCTGTGGAAATTATGCATCTCCAAGTGCCAGGTCCAGAGATCTCATTAGTAACACACCAGGCTTGAGGTTTAGATAGTCGTAGCCTTTGGTGTTCTGAGATGTAATTTCATTTTCTTAGAACCGACCTGTCAGATCATAAACTGAACCCCGCCACAGCTCAGATACAGAACATGAGGTTCTCCTAACTGCGGGTCAGTCCTGTCAATTCTGTTTGAGCACATGCTCTCTCGGCAAGGGCTCCCAAGGCTTCTTTTTATGTCTTGATAGTCTTTTGGTCTCTGACTGCAAAGGGTATGTGTCTAGGGGCAGAACTTGTACATCGTGCCAGTATGAGTGGAAGGCAGCAGTCAGCCATTGTGGCGTTCTGTCCATATCAGCTTCTGCGTGTGGGTGTTTCTTCCCACTCAGTTCACCATCCTGAGCCTCTTTCTTGTCTTCATCTTATCTGTCTGTCTGTCTGTCTGTTTGTCTGTCTCTGTGTGTGCATAAGTATGTTTGTGTATGCACATGTGTGTGTGTGTTGTGTGTTGTGTGTTGTGTGTGTGTGTGTGTGTGTGTGTGTGTGTGTGTGTGTAAGAGAGAGAACAAGTAGGGGTTCTCTTCTTCTCACCCATGGGTTCTGGGACTCAGACTCAGATCATCAGGCTTGGTGGTGGCACCTTTATCCACTGAGCCACCTTTCTGACTCCAGCTTTAATTTTTATTTTAGGCAGGGTCTTATGACATAGCCCTGGCTGGCTTTGAATACACAGAGATCCACCTGCCTCTGCCTTCCGAGTGCTGGGTGTGCATCATCACACCTGTTTCAGCCTCAGGTCTTTATGATCATGTTTCCAGGTCCACCTGTGCTTGCCCGTGCCTGGTCCGTCTGTCCTTGCCCGTGTCCTTTCTTTCAGCAGTGCAGGGTCAGAGAGGCACAGCTCTGTGCTGTCACCCACAGAGGCAAAAGGAGCCCCCGTGACCTTTCAGGGAGTTTGACTCAGATAAAGTTGGTTCTTGACTTTGCTACAGAGAAGCCCTTCAGGATGAGCCGGTGTGGAGCAGAGCAGGGAGCATCAAAGGACAATTGTAATTACACAGGCGAGGAAGAGGGGAGCCTGGGAAGAGGCAAGTACACCCTGGAGCCTGCGATGGGGACCTGGGAGGCGTGGGTAGGCAGGGAAGGGGATGGCAGGGAAAGAAAGTCCCAGGGATAAACAGCCAGGTAGGGTGACAGGGAAGATGGAATGTCCCAGAGCACTTTTCCCACCCTGGCAGGAGATGTCAGCCTGCCTCCATAAAAACCATTGTTTCTTTCCCTCTCTACCTTCCGACTTCCTCGTATAATGATTGGTCTTTCCCACACTCAGTTTTTTTTTCCTCTGCTAACACGAGAACTTCAGGACATAAGTGCAGCTTTCTCAAGGAAAAGTTCAGTAGTGTATCTTCACAGTGGCCACACAAGCTGGTTTGATGGCTTCTGAAGTCACACCGAAGGATCGACTTCAGAATATAAACGAAGCCACAGGATAGTTCCTAGGCACAAGTGAGATTCCACCTGAGAAGGTAAAACCCTGGGTCACACACAGGTGACAGGGTAACTTAAGGCTTATTTACTTACTTATTTTTTAAAACATTTTAGTATATATTTATTTATATTTTATATGCATTGGGTGTTTTGCCTGCATGTATGTCTATGTGAGAGTGTGAAATCCTGAAATTACAGACAGTTGTGAGTTGCCATGTAGGTGCTGGAAATTGAACCCTGGTCCCCTGAGAGAACAGTTAGTCCTCTTAACCACTAAGCCACCTCTCCAGTCCCCAAGATATGAATTAATTAATTAATTAATTAATTAATTAATTAATTTTACTGCAAATGAGTTTAGTCTTGTTATACAAGCCTGCCAGTAGGTGTCTGGGAAAGGAGTCTGGCATGTAATGAACCATGTAACTTAGGCCTTGAGCATGGTTCACCAATACCAATCACAAGGTTAACGTGAACATGGAAGGAATGCTTGTGTGGGTTAGCAATGCTCTCAGCAAGCGTGAACAATGGTGGTGGAATTCTCGATTCTCAGCTTGACTTCTGCCTCCACAGGCCCTCAGTTTCCCCGTCTTTGTACCCTGCTTCTTTTCCTGTCCTGACTCCAGCAGCTTTGTGTCTCTTGGTTTCTTCAGAGCCTCATGCACCGCTCCTTTATGTGGCCGTATGTGGACTCTTTCTCCCTTTGTTTGAGAACGATTTGGAATCTGAAAACAGGCTGGAAGCTGGAGCTGGCCACCCTCAGTGTGGAACACTGACTGTAGCTCTTGAGATCAAAGACTGACAGGTCTCGTGTTTATGTTAAAAGCTTGTCGGACTTTCTTTTCAAGATCTTCTTCTGGTCTGCTGTTTACGGATTATCTCGAGTTTATTGTTAGATGGGCGGCTTTCGGTTCTCTCTGGGTCTCATTCTTGACTCTGGTTATTTAAACGGAGTTATCTTAAGTAAACACACACACATCTCAATACAGCTACCCGGCGTCCGTGTCTTCTTTTTTTCTTACCTGCTTGTGTTCACAGGTACTCAATAATTCCCCGTCTGAGAGCACCCAACGGAGTGAGGGTCCGCCGGCCGGACCCCTACAGCGGTAGACATTCCTTGAATATTTATTTCCCTGTAAGGTCAGCTATGCCATCAGTGCAGGCTGTGGCTGCTCCTCACCCAGCAACCATTGTTTCCCAGAGCTGTGCTTCTCCTGAACACTCTGAGAGGAGAGACTCCTGCGTCTTCTGCTACTGAGTGCTAGTGATGGCCTGATCACAATAAAGAGCCATGTCTTCATGTCTGAGGACAGCCTGCAGCATAAACCAGCAGCTTCAGGAGGCAGTATTTACCACGTGTGCCATTACTCAGCCAGCTTCTATTACATTACATTTTGCTTTTCAAAATGTGGTTTTATCCCAATAAGCCAACTCGATGGCCCAAGAGTAACACCCAGTCTGCAAACCACTGTCTTCCTAATGGTACATTTACTGGGTATTCGAGGGTGGATGTGGGCACCGTATCAAAAAAAAAAAAAAAAATGGAGACAGACACACACTTGTTTTGTTCTTTCTCGAAATGCACAGCTTTGGGAGTAAAAGGAAACCCTGTTTTCCAAGCTGTCGTCTCTACGACGTGTTTAAAATAAATCCATTCAGACATTCAGCAGATTTCCTTTTCTCCTCAGCCTTACTACTCCCTGGCGGGGCACAATGTGTATGGAATATTCTGGAAGGACTGAGCAGTGAGTTTGAAGAACAAAGAAAACCCCGTCTGTGGTTGCACACGCCGTGTGTTCTCCTGGTGGTTCTGACGGTGAACTGTGAGTGAATGAAGAGAGTGAAGGCGAGGTCCTCCCAGTGTGGAGAGAGCTCAGTAGCCTTTTAAGGGCTCAGCTGCTGGCCACCAAGTTTGAAGAAGTGATGGTGTCCTGCAGCTGCAGCTCTGCCTCAGCAACACCCAACCCTGGCTCCCTGACTTAGAGGTCAAGGTCAAGGTCACCCACAGTCTCTTCCCTTACCCAGGAGGCACTAGGAGACCCTCCCAGTTCCTAGCAACTGATAGAGGCTCACAGAAAATGGAAAACCCACAGGAGGGGAGATGGATCCTGGGGTGAGGGTGGGAGTAAAGGTTATGGAGAGGAAAGGGGGGAGGAGAGGGAGAGGGAGGAGAGGGAGAGGGAAGAGAGGGAGAGGGAGAAGAGGGAGAGGGAAGAGAGGGAGAGGGAAGAGAGGGA
>NW_022196891.1:89967942-89982942 GCF_008632895.1 Mastomys coucha | reverse complement strand
CTGAGCTCAGTCCAATGGTTGGCTGCGGTGTCTGCCTTTTTTCGTTCCCTGGTTACCCATGTCGGGTCAAGGTCTCAAGCTCTGCAGGTCTTGGGGGCAACAGCAAGGGACAGGATAGAGCAATGGGGCAGCTACAAGATAAACTATCTCACAAGGTGACTCGAGTTCAGAACATAGTTATTGTATTGGTGCATGCCTATGACCTCAGCACTCAGGAGTGAGTTTGAAGTCAGCCTGGGTCTCAAAAAAGTGAAATAAAATGAAGGAACCAATGAAAAACAGCATAGACACCAGGCAGTGGTGGCATACGCCTTTAATCCCAGCACTTGGGAGGCAGAGGCAGGCAGATTTCTGAGTCTGAGGCCAGCCTGGTCTACAGAGTGAGTTCCAGAACAGCCAGGGCTACACAGAGAAACCCAGGGCTACACAGAGAAAAAAAAAAGAAAGAAAGAAAGAAAGAAAGAAAGAAAGAAAGAAAGAAAGAAAGGAAGGAAGGAAGAAAGAAAGAAAAAGAAAACCTTTCTTTGGGGCTGGCGAGATGGCTCAGCGGGTAAAAGCACTGACTGCTCATCCGAAGGTCCTGAGTTCGGATCCCAGCAACCACATGGTGGCTCACAACCATCCATAATGAGATCTGACACCCTCTTCTGGTGCGTCTGAAGATAGCTACAGTGTATTATGCTGGAGTGAGCGGGGCTGGAGCAAGCAGAGGTCCTGAGTTCAATTCTTAGCAGCCCCATGATGGCTCATGGCCATCTGTACAGCTACAGTGTACTCATACACATAAAATAAATAAATCTTGAAAAAAAGAAAAACAGCATATACTTGAAATTTGCTGAGATGGAACTTGAGGAGCACACACACACACATGCACACACACACAGACACACATACACACAGGATTCTACACACACACATAACACACACACGAGTATACACAGAGGATTCTATACATGCACATAGGAGCACACACACAGAGGATTCTACACACACAGACATACACACACTTACAGGATTCTATATATACACAAACACATACACATACACAGGATTCTATACACACACACACACACATGAGCACACACATAGATTCTACACACACACAAGCACACACAGAGGATTCTACACACACACAAGTACATACAGGATTCTACACACACACACTGGTTAACTGCAAGATAATAGATGTTAACTAGCTTTACTGTGGTAATCATTTTATTTTTTATTTGTTTGTTTGTTTATTTATTATTTATTTAGGTTTTTCGAGAGAGATTTCTCTGTATAGTCCTGGCTGTCCTGGAACTCACTCTGTAGACCAGGCTGGCCTCGAACTCAGAAATCCACCTGCCTCTGCCTCCCAAGTGCTGGGATTAAAGGTGTGAGCCACCACTGCCCATCTTGGTAATCATTTTATAATGTGTCCATATATCAAGGATTCAAGGGTAGCCCTTAGACAATGCAGCGTTGTCACTTCGATAAAGCTGAAAAGTGTTTCCTGTATGATAGACTATTCCCAGGGTATGTATTCCTATAAATAAAATCAACAGCCAACAGGCTAAAATGTTTTAAGGATTTTGGCATTCTACAGTATTTGCTGATGTGATATTGTTCACTCCCTCCTGCCTTGGTACAGGAATTGGCCCCATAGACTCATGTATTTAAGGCTTGATTTCTAGCAGCTTGAAATTTTAGTCCATGGGGGTCTACCCAGCAGAAGTCAGTTGCAGGAACATGTCCTTGGGTTCCTATCGGTTTTTGTTCTCTTCCCTGATTCCCTCCACTCCCCTTGCCCCGGTGCCTCTTTGCCTACCATGAGGTTTGTTCTACAACATTCCTCCCCGGCCACTCTACCTCACTACACAAAACCGAGTCCCTGAGGGACTATGGACCGAAATCCTGAGTTAAAAGCTACTTTAGTTTCTCTCAGGTACTCCATGAGCTCTTGAAGAGCTAACACATCTGGCAGTTCCTTGTAGGTATTGTCAGACCACACATGTGCCAACCTTTAACATCTTACTTGTTGGTTGCAATTTAACAGTTTTTATTTGTTGCAATTTTCTTTTCCGGGCACTAGGGCTTGAACCCAGTAAGCACTTTCCCATTGAACTTTCACACACATTAGGAAAGGAGATACAGCTGTATTCTCAGTTTTAACAATTTTTACCTTGAATTTTTTTTTGCCAATTTTTAAAATCTTCCTTTCTTTCTTTCTTTCTTTCTTTCTTTCTTTCTTTTTATTCTTACGTGCATTGGTGTTTTGCCTGCATGTATGCTTGTATGACAGTGTCAGGTCATGGAGTTACAGACAGTAGTGAGCTGCCATGTGGTTGCTGGGAATTGAACTCATGTCCTCTGAAAGAGCAGTCAGTGCTCTTAACCTCTTAACCATCTCCCCAGCTCCATTGTTTTGTTTTGTTTTGAGACAGGGTTTCTCTGTATAGCCCTGGCTGTCCTGGAACTCGCTCTGTAAACCAGGCTGGCCTCAAACTCAGAGATCTGCCTGTTCCAGCCTCCCAAGTGTTGAGATTAAAGGCGAGTGCCACCACCGCTCAGCTAGTTTTTGCCAAGTTTTTATTAGAAGATTTAAATTTACATGGTGAGAAATAATAAAAGACCAAAGAGACCTCCAGATCAGAATCAAGTGAAATTAATGGAAATAATTAAATGCATAGAAACATGCAGAAATAGCGCATGTTTTTTTTTTTTTTCCAGTACTAAAAAGGGGAGGAAATAACATCTGGAAACACACAGAAGGTAACTGGGAATTTAAAATCTCGCAGGTCAGATTCAGATTTACTTTTAAATTTTGAGACAGTTTGACTAAACTGCCCAGAGCTCACTTTGTAGCCCCAGTTTGGAACTTGGTATCCTGCCTTGGCCATAGAGTTGGATTACAAGCCTGGTTACCAGGTAGCTTTCTGGTGCTTTTCTTTGGGCCTTGTTGAAACTTTGTCTCTTGATTTGACTTTCTTCCTCCTTTGTTTTTTTTTTTTTTTTTTTTTTTTTTTGGACTATTGATAGAAAGACATGCATTAAAGATCCTCCACATGGGCACCAAAATGCAGACTGTCATAAAAACTCAAAGAGTCACTGATCATTTCGCATTAAGGAACAAACTACTTCTCTTTGGTTTCATTTAGCCAAGAGCAAGTCTAGATTTGAACTCTCCACCTCAGGCTCCCGCGTCTTCACTGTTGTGGAGTTTGAATCCGTGCTCTGCCCGAAGGCTGTCCTGTGAGCGTGACCCTGTGTGTTTGTCCCTAACAATGGGCTTTGCTCTGCTTTACTGAGCAGCGGAGAAAGGTATCCCATGGGGAAGTAAGGAAGAAGTCTGTGGGAACCTTTAACAGATTTTACAAGAGATGAAGTCACCAACACCAACTGGCCCTGCTAACAAACAGCAAACAAGCAAATATCAGAATGTCGTGTTCAACAGTTACAGTGGGTGTTCACTTAAGAAGACTGCTTTAAGTCTCTCCTTTTTATATTTTCAGCAAATGATTATTAGAGCACACATGCATGACAGTGGGTCATGGCATGGAGGAGCACATAACTGAAGCTTATAGCTATGCATTAGTTTAGATCGCACAAGCTGGTTATATGGGAAACCTAAGACAAGTAAAGCCCCATTGCTACATTGTTCTCTTAAAGGCAGGTTAAACAAACAGGCTGATTAGACAGTAGTCTTGAGTGACCTCAATGTATATTATTAACTTCAGCTGAGGAGCCCAGCAAAGCTTCCAGTCTCTTAGAATATAAGATAATTTTATCAAAACGCATTCCCACACCCAAGTCTCTTGTCTATGTGCAACTGGATTCTGATAGTTCCATCAACAGTTTTAAATCTACGTGTAGAAAGAAGTAACATTTGGAATATTCCTGCCAGCATGTTCTTCAGCCCATTGGTTAGTCTTGTTTTGTGTTTTGTTATTGCGGGTGTCCTGCACGGGAGGCGAGGCTCCACCCCTGACGCGTGTCTCTTCTGGCAGTGCTTACTTTTAAATTTTGAGACAGTTTGACAAAACTGCTCAAGCTGGCCTTGAAATCACTTTGTAGCCCCGGTTTTGAACTTGGGATCCTCCTGCCTTGGCTGTATAGCTGGGTCACAAGCCTGGAGTATTTTCTCTTACACAGATGTTTCTGATTTACATTAGCTAAGCCTGCCTTTATTTTGTGTCTTCAGATGAGCACTGTGCACATGTAGAAAAAGTTAGGTTTAAATGACTTCGAACCCACAGTAGCAGGCCATTCAGAAACGACACAGAAGATAGCCACCCATTCCCCTGCCTGGGTCTGACTGTCCCGGAGCAGAGCTTATACTATGACACCTTCTGGGCCAAACCCTGGGATTTATTACAGTGACCAGACTTGTCAGGCACCAAGACATACTGTTATCCAGATAAACAGAACATGTATGTTGTATGCATGTTGAGTGCTCTCCTGAAGGGGTCAGAGCAAGGTTCCCACATCTTCCTCTTTCCTGACCCCATTTCTGTGGCACTGGGCCTCTAGCTGAATTGGAGGCTTCCTGTTTAGACTGAGCTAGCTGGCCAGGGTCTGGGGCTTCGATTGAAGGAGTCCGTACCTTCAATGATGGGATTATAGAACACCAGCCATGCCAGGCTCTTTACTTGCTGTGGGGATTAAACTCGGATCCTCACACTTGCATAGTAAACCCCTTACCCACTGAGCTACATCTCCAGCTCCCAGGAACTGTTAGAAAGTATAATTACGTCTCTCAAATAACAAAGGCTATATGGTACCAAGAAAGTATTAACTTGGCACCCTGTGTTTTTATTTTGGGCAACCTGGCACTCCTGGTCCTGCTGTTTTAGTTGGTGCTGGGGAAGGTGGAAGTGAAGATGGTTTTAGATCTCAAAGAGTGCAAAGCCAGTTTCGCAGAGATTTCCCCAGCTCTAACAATGTCCACTAAAAGCCCTTCACCGGCCTAAGGCATCTTCCTGTAGCAGGGCAGGCCGCACACACCCCCACCCCAGACTCATTCCTTTGGGACCGGAAGAATCCTGAAGCCTGAGGTTCTGGTGGGACCCTGCGTGATGATTCGGCTCCGATAAATGTACAGAACCCAGGCCAATCCTATGTCCGTGAACCCGGGCGCAACATCTCAGGCCAGGCGCTCACCCCCGCGGCCTCTGACCCGCGCTGCGCTCGCGAGTCCTTCCCGGGCCGCGGCTTAGCGCGGCGGGGTGCTGAACGCCTTCTCTCCCGCGCGCCTAGCTCTGTGGCTCTGCACGCTGCGATTCAGGTGATTTCGTCCGCGCGAGAAAGAAAGGTCAAGCCATGCGTCGGGGGCGCGCGCGGAGAGCAGGAGGGGGCGTGGGCGATGAGGACTGCGGGATCAGAGGGCGCGCGTGTAGAGCAGGCCGGAGGGCTCGCGTGGAACTGGCGGCGGCGCAGGGGCCTGCGGTTGCAAAGGCCGCCACGACTTCCCCTGCGCGGAGGCAGGGGGCTGGCTGGGGTACCGCAGCAGGTCGTGGGAGGCTCGCCGCTGACGTGGGGAGAAACGCAGTAGCGTTTCCGCTTCCCGTGTCCGCATGCTGGAGGGCGGCGACACAAAGGCACGGAGTCCTGGGAACCGAGAACCCTGCTGATCCCTGCAGGAAGGCTGCCTACATGGCCACTCCCTGGCCCAGCTCAGAGATTTCTGTTTTCTTCGATGTGTGTGTTTCCGCGCGCGCGCGCGGATTTTACGTGACACCCATGGATCTGAATTTGGGTCCTCAAGCCTGGGCAGCATATGTTTAACCACTGAGCCCCAGTTCTCAGTTTAAAGATCTCTTTCGCTTTCTAGGAACTCTCTGGACGCAGTTTCCCTCATCTGTTCAGTGGCAAGACTGGAAGACACCAGTTTTTATGCAGGCTCCCCTCTTCCAGATTCAACAGCTATTAGATTAGGCCGCTTTTAGAGCAGGGCCTTCTACTTGTTGGGACTGACTCTGTGTTAGAGTGTGTGTCTACTCCTTGCAGTGTGTTCTATTACTTAGAGCTAAACATCTGCTTCAGTGCTGTGCGGACACAGCTCAGGGAAAGCATTGAAGGGCTGTGCGCTTTCACTCTGGGCCTAGAATTCCATTCTTTCTGGCTTCTATTCTTCATGTTGTGACTTCGCTGTGATTTCTCTCCCTGTAGGATTATGTGCTGGCTAAGGAGAGTTCTGATGGATGTGTTGGTTTGACAGCACTCCAGAAAGACAAGCTGTGTTCTCTAAAAAGCCTTTAAGGCCACCAGCACTATTGACTTGTCTGTGCTAGTGCTGGCGTTTGGACCCTTCTTTGGAGACAAAGGCTTTACCTGATTTTTACTTTGCTTTCTCTTGGAGAGTCACTAACTGAAGGTGAGGTCAAGGCCCTGGTTGGCAGTTGGCAAGATCTCCTGGTGATATCAGGTACTGCAGTGTGGCCCAAGGGCAGGTGTGCCATACTTCGGGGCCTCAGGGGAAATAAAATTCTTGGTTCTTGCAGAACTTGCCACGGGCCATTCTGGAGGCTTTTTAAAAGGTGTGGAAATAGCTCAGGATGGTGCTGCTTGGAAGTAGAGGGTCAGGAAGTCAATGCAGCCATTGCTACATGAGACCCTGTCCCAAAAAACAGAACCAAGTTTAAAAATGAGTAAAAGACATAAAAATACAGGAATTATAAATGATACTGAAACAAGGTTATCAAAATGCCATGAAAGCTCAGATTTGTATAATGTTCTATTGCAGGATATTTGATTGTACTGTGAACCCTGAGATTGTGTTGTTTACTGGAAAAACCTGTTTCTAGTTGTGGTGTGGCTCAGTCTTTAGCACACACCTTTAATCCCACTGTCTGGAATAGACACACCCTTAGTTCACATCTTTAAGCCCAAACAACGAAGGTAAAGTTAGGTTGTAGAAGAAAGCAGCAATGTTTGAAAGTGATGTCTAGGGGTTGGGGATTTAGCTCTGTGGTAGAACACTTGTCCAGCAAGCACAAGGCCCTGGGTTTGGTTCTCAGCTCTGGAAAAAAAAATAACAAGGTGATGAAAAACAAGGTAATTGAAAATGATGTCTTATTGAGTGGCAGGCAAAGTGGCGAATCGGAGAAAGATTTCACAGAATAGGATCTACCCAATTCTCATGAGAAGAAAGAAGGAAAGAGGGAGTAGGGCAGAGAGAAAGAGAAAGGGAGGGAAGGAGGGAGGGAGAGAGAGAGAGAGAAAGAGAGAGAGAGAGAGAGAGAGAGAGGGAGAGAGAGAGAGAGAGAGAAGAGGTGAGAGAGAAGACAGTTGTTTATCCACGGAGAAGAGTTTATTCCTCATGCAGGTTAGGAGTTTATTCCATTAGTGGGGAAGAGGCTGCTGGTCACATTGTATCTATAGTCAGGAGGCAGAAAATGAACAGGAAGTGTGGCCTGGCGCTAAACCTCAATGTCGGCAGCACCTGGTGACCCACCAGGCTCCACCTCCTAAAGGTTTCACAACCTTCCTAGACAGGGTCACAGTCCCCACCCCCACCCCCAACACACACACACACCAGATGTTCAAACAATGAGCCTGTGTGGGTATTTCTTATCCAACTTTTAGGCTAGTGTCAGGGAAGGAAAAGGAGGTTAGTCCACACCCTGAGATGACCTGAGGATGCTCTAGGGAGCCAGCCAAATTATGTTGATGTATTTCAAAATTGAGAAGAAATTTCCTAAGTTTTCAAATAAACAGTCAAGACTCGAGGACTAGAAGAGTTGAGTAGTCCTGAGAAACTGCGTGCAGCTTAAAATCCTTTTTACCGCTAAAGTTTTCCAGACCAGCTGGCTTCACAGTGGCATGTGCCAAACATTTAAAAAAAATTAAAATTTAAAAATGTATTAAAAAATAAATAAGAACGGAGAGCGGCCACTACTAGGTTGTTTATGAGGACGCTATAGCATTGCTGTGAAACTTGATAGGAAAATCACTAGAAACTGTGTGGGCCTGAAGTCGGTAAAGAAAGATACAAAGGGTACGGCTCGGGTTTACTCCAGACAAGTAAACTTTATTCATATCAGGAAGGGATAAACTAGTTAAAACCCAACTATTGAATAAGGAAGAAAAAGTATTTGATAAATCATGTGTCTATGCACACAGTACAGACTTTTGGCAAGGGTGGCTGTGACTCAGTCGGTAGTGTGCTTGCCGAACACACACTGGGCCTTGGGTTCCATCCTCAGCACCGTATAAACGGGGCATGGTGCCTTGCGTCTCTAATTCTAGCACTGCGGATATTCAAAATCATGCTATGTTGCAGCATGGGAGGCTGCCTGCGTAACAGGAGATACGATCTAAAAACAAACAAGCAAAACAAAAACAAACAAAAAAAGGTGCTTTTAAGGGAGGAAAATTAAAGAAGATTTACAATAATGGAAGACATATCATTGCTTTTCAGAGTCACAGAGTTAGTTAGAATTCAATCTTGGGCTAATTGTTGTGGCGCATGCCTTTAAGCCCAGCATTCTGGAGGCAGAGCCAAGAGGATCTCTGTGCCAGGCCATTCTGGTCCGGTCTACATAGCAAGTTTCAGCCCAGGCAAGGTTACCTCACCATTAAAAAAGAAAAAAGTTCAAAACCCAGGAGATTATTTTTTCAAAGATAGAAGTTCGTAATCTGATGTTGATATGTGGGTCTGTGTGTGTGTGTGTGTGTGTTTTACTTCACCTCTGGGGAGTCAGAATGTGGCCAATAGGGGTCGAAGCCTGTGTTTCTCACCCAGCCCAGATGAGAAATGGGGGTGGGGTGGGGTGGGGGCCAAGATGGAGGTTGTGGTTCTCAAACTCCTGGGCACCCAGAAGCTGCTGGGAACCAGGAGGAGCTGAGAAGGAGGCTGTGGACCTGTGATGAGGCAGGGGTTGGGGGGAATCCAGTTTAGCTCGGAGTGAGTGCCAGGAGTGTGGAGGGGCCTTCTGCAGGAGACTTAGGGGGAGCTCTCTGCATGACAAAGGTCTCCCCCAGGCCGTTCTTGAAGGCATCCCTATACTATATTCGAGGCAGATGTGGATGCATATAACTTACTCAGGGTGAACACCTTTTACAGGAAGGGACATTCTTTGGCTAAACACTTGGGCTCCTAGATACCTCATTAGCATGAGGAACTCTAGGCTCTATGATATGTGATTGGTTGTCATGGTCCTCTTAGTGGGACATTGTGGTCACATGCTCCAGGACACGACTCTGGTCGGGAGCTAGTTTGAACTCCTACTGTTCTCAATTTTGAGTTTTATCAGGGTTCTGAACTTGCTACAACCTTGCCAGTTCTTCTATCTGGTGACATGGTCCATTGCCTCACACTGATAGTGCTGTGAAACCCAAACCTGGACAAAGGTGAGCTGTGGAGATGGAGATTGGAGTGGGGTCAGTTCTGGTGCAGTTAGTGACAAGGATAGGAGAGAAGGGGGTTCTGGGACATGTTGGTTTCATCACAGTGGTAATTACTTTGTGAGTGTCATTAGTATGCTGTTAGAAATATTGATGGACACATTTGAGCCTTTTTATAGTGACAGAACTTATTAAATAATGGAAAATTCACAACCAACGCCATTTTTACTGGCTGCAGTTCGCCACGTAGCTATGGTTTCCCTTGATAGCTGGTTTAGTCAAACATAGATTCTTTCATTCCAGTCTTAATTACCGATGTAACCCCCAGATCACGTTATTACTCATCACACAGTAAATCAGTCAATCAGTCTGTCTGTCTGTTAGGTTCTGGATGGGGTAGGAAGTTCAAGAAAACACAGATGACTAGGAACTCAGGAGTTTATTAGGAGAGACATTAACGCCAGGAGCAGACAGAGAGGTAGCAAGGAGGGTTCAGGCCCCAGCCAGAGAGACAGGCTGGCAGGAGGAGGATCAGAGAGGAGCCTCTTCTTAGTCCTTTAAGGGTGGAGAGAATTAGCCAGCAGCCAGACTCCGACTCCCGTACAGTGATCTACTGTCTATGTATGTAGGCTACAAAATATTTACAAGGGGTGAAGGAAGCTGCCACAGAGTCCACAGCCCTTCTAAGAGGCCTCACTGTGGGTGAGCAAAAGGCTAATGGGGATGCAAAGAGCACCAGATACTAAACTCATCTCCTGGAGGTGCAACTACAGAGTCGGGCTACAGAAGCGAGGGTAGAGGCCTTGGAGGTGAAGAGCAGAGCCAGCCAGCTCCAGACAACAGATGGACAGACAGCAGTCTGAGTGGCTATGTAAGTGAGTTGGTGAGGACAGAGCCAAGCTTCCGTGGTGTGTGGTGACTAGGACTGGTGAGGTAACGACAGGCTGGTGGAGCCATTGAGACGGCAGTATTAGACAGCCTCTTCTAACCGGACCCAGGTGAGGGGATGCACCCCTGTCTATAGTGTGCTTGGGAAGTTCTTGGTCTGATTTTCCTGATATGATTTAATACACTAATGTGGCCCCAGTGTACTTTGATAAAGGTACAGGGTGCCACCCTCTCTGCCTTTAGGAATAAGTTATTAGTCCTATGCCAAGTGCTGGCCAAATGGTGGCATTTATGGGCACAACACAGGGGCAGAGTCATCCTTCTCTAATGGTGTCTAAGCTGCTTATAAAATGGAGTCTCAGGATGAGGCAACACCTTGGGGGAAAAAATAGTTTTAAACAATATGGAGTAACTTAGGGCAGAGTACAGCCCAGCCACAACAGCTAGCTCATGTCTTAAAAGCCTGCATTTTAAAAAGCATACTTCAATAACAAAAATTATGTAAAGTGTTCCACCATAAGAGACACTTGACTCATTCAGATTTCCCTAATCTGGGAGTCTGAAATATGGAGGGTGCATTATTGTTGATTAAAAAGCCGTAAGATAGGTTGAGAATTGTCAAGGGGGAAAATGCAATATCAGATCATTATTTTTTGTTGAACTAGGGACTTGAAACAGTTGATTCCTTTTTGCTGGTCTTTAACACTCATATAAAAAGACTTAGGGTCATGTTTGGTGAGAGGATTGCTGGTGGTATGACGCGCAAGCCAGAGAGCTCTAAACTGAGGACCGAGCATAAAAATTTGCTTTCGGATTAATTTTCCTCCCACTTGATTTAAAAAAGAAAAACAAACATTATAACAATTGGATTAATAAGAATTTGCTTCAGGGTCTGGAGAGGTGGCCCCGTGGTTAAGAGCAAACACAGCTCTTCCGGAAAACCAGAGTTGGGTCCCCTGCTTTCCTCTCAGATGCCTTTACATGCCTGCAACTCCAGCTCCCAAAGCCCGCCCACGAGTTGGGGAAAAGACCGGGGTCACCCTGCTGGGGGAACATCACCTGCATGTGGCAGGACTTCAGAACCTAGCATCTGCTAACACAAAAAACCAGAATCGTCCTCCGCCACTTGCTGAACTGTGCAGTGACTGAAGTCATGCAGGTGACCCCAGGGTGTTGCCAGCTGAAGCCTTATTGCCCTCACATATGTCCTAAGAAAGATCAAGCCTCCTGTTGAAAGCCAGCATGTGGTGGAGGGGGTGGAGTGCAGGTTGCTGAGCAAGGGAACTGGCACATCCTGTTTCAGGTTCAGAAGTCCCCAGTTTGTGTTAGACAACTTTCTGCGGAGTCCTGGAGTCACCTCCGGTCGGTCCATCCCCCTTGCACGTCCTGGTGGCTTTAGGAGGGGTTTCCCTTTATAGCATGTGGCCAGCAGACATGTCAGAAGGGTCACTGTGAGTCCGGACTTAGTTTTCTAGGGGGAGGGAATCATGTAATTTGTATTCTGCAAACAGAACTGCAAATGGTTCTTTCTATCCAGTTGAATCCTCAGAAGAAGCTGAGGCCGGGAGTTAGTCCACTTACTCGCTGACTCTCCGTGAAGCAGTGGTTATCCTAGCAGTGTGCAGGCGTGTATTCTCATTACTGTGGTTTCTGGAGTGCTCATCTTTCCTAAATTTAGGACTAAGAATATTTCTGTTCTACTCAGAGCCTTTCTGTCTACAGCCCACCGACTCTCTGGCACATGAGTTATCGTGGCTTACTTCTGCACAAAGTCTCTGAAGGAATGTAGCTGAGGTAGACATTCATGCGTATTTTACTTACATCTGCATGGCCTTCAACTTTCCTTTGGAAGTATTTAAAATTATACCCACCTTTAAGTTCATTTACATGTAGATAGCTTATACCATCTTTTTATCATTCTGACAGATCTGTTTCATTATAGAAAAAAAAAAAAAAGAATTTACTGGCTGCTGGGGGAAGGTCAGAGACCAGGTTGGTGTGTCTGAATGCAAGCTCTACGGCTCAGCTGTGTGGCTCTATGCTGGTTTCCTGACCTTTCTGGGCCTTGTTTCCCCCTCCCCCCCAGAGTAGGTGGTGACACCCTCAAAGTTGTAATTGTGTTGAGAGAAGTACTCTTTCGGGGCGGTGAATATGCAAAGTGTGCTTTTCAGGTTAGAGCTACTGAGAAACAATAGGGAAGCCGTGGGGAGGAGCATCTTCAGGTTAGACTCTGGAAGGGAGATGGCTCAGTTAGTGAAATGCTTGCCACACAAGCTTGAGGCCTGAGTCCAGATCTCCAGCACCAGCCAGGCACAGTGGTATGTGCCTGTAATCCCGGGACTGGGGAGGCGGAAGATCCCTGAGGTTTACTGCCAGTTAGCCAAATTGGGAAGCTCTAGGATACCCTATGACATGAGGGTGTACACAAAGCTACTCATATGATGAAAATACCACACACACACACACACACACACACACACACACACACACACACACACAAGAACGAGAAGACATTAACAGTTAGTAGGTACCTTGCTGCTGTCCTCTGGGACTGGACAGGGTTTCTGCCCCTGAGAGGATGGGAGCTAGAAACTCGGGTCCTCATTTCTGGTCATTGATGGCTACTCTCTGTCCCTGTGTGGATCCTGTCTTCTCCCTGAGTGGAAGTCTGACTCCTGTAAAGGGAGCCAGAGCAGTGAAGGACTTTGAGACAACGTCTTTGAAAGCAGGGGGTGGGGGCACTAAATGACAAAGGATGGGCATGGAAGCCATCCCAGCACAGAGCCGCTGTTTGTGGCTCAGATTCTTTTCCTATCGGCCTCTTTGATGTTATGAATCCAAGATACTTTAAAAATCATTATCAACCCTGGGTCTCTTCTTTCTAATATGTAATACAAAATCAATTTCCTGTTCGTTTCTCCCATCTGCCAATATTACGAGTTGGGACCCTGGTCCTGAGCTTTGAACTTGCCAGTTTGTTTATGTTTAATGCCCAGCCCACGGCTGAGGCCTGGACTAGTTTGCTGGTAGAACTTAGTTCTCCCTCATCTTTGAAATAATTAAATATTCAGTGGGACTCTCTTATCATGTAGGCCTCTCATCTGTGTGCAGCTGTGATCCAGGAATATTAAATGGACTGTAGTTTAAAATTTTAAATTGTTCCTTTATGATATTTAACACAAATTGTTACATAAATTTAACAGAAATTGTTAAGTTGTGTACCATTTTGTGTGGTGTGAAAAGGTCCACCGGCCCCACTGCAGAGAGGAGATAACCTCTCCTGGGGTCCAGTGTGTCCACACATCTGCATCCCTTACCCTGTCCTATAGTAGTAGGCTCAGTCCCTAGATCAACCTCCATGGCCTCAGGGTGCTTGTGTTAAGTAACATTAACAATGGCCTCAAAGCACAAGACTGGAAATTCAGACGTGCGGCAGATCAGCCTCACAGTGTTTTCTTCAAGAGACGAGCTGAACGCTCCTAATAAGGAAAGAAAAAGACTCAGATGGGAGCTGCCGAGATCTATGGTTAAAAACATTTTCTATTCATGAAATTATGAAGAGGGGGAAAAACTAAATCTGTGCTCTTATATCTCACACTGCAGAAGGGCATGCATGTACTCAGCAGAAGTCCTAACTGTGCATGTATGTGCTCAGCAGAAGTCCCACTGTGCATGTATGTGCTCAGCAGAAGTCACAGTCACCGGGCATGTAGACACATAGCTACTATGGAAAGACCTTCAGTCTGTGGCTGTCTAGTCAGGACATGACAGAACAAATGACCCTGACTGAAAGTAGCTTGACTTACAATTCTTTGAGTGGTGCTGAGTGGATATTTTAGTTTGGGTTTAGTGGGATGCAATGCCCTCTAAAGCCAAGGGCGCCTGTGTATAGAAGGTTCTGTACCATTTGCAGTTGCAGGGATGCACCGAGTGGGAGTTGGTTTCTTTTCTTATTGATGCTATAAAATACTCTGACAGACAATTTAGGAGGAGAGTTTCTTTTGGCTCACCATTTGAGGGCATGATCTGTTGTGTAGGAAACATGGTTGCTGGAGCTTGAGGCACCTGGTCACATTGCATCTGCAGTCAGGGAGTAGAGAGAAATGAGATCAGGTCTCAGGTCACTTTCTCTGTAGTTCAGGGCCCAGCTCAGGGAATGCCTCGCCCTCTTTTATGGTAGGTGTCCTCAGCTTAGTTAACCTAAACAAAATAATCCCTGAAAGACATGGCCAGAGGAAAATCCAATCTAGACAACCCACACTGGCATGGCCAGAGGCTAAACTCATACAGATATTCTCTCCCAGGTGTGCCTGGAGATTTGCACCCTGGGTGACTGGAGAACCTGCCAAATTGGTAATCAATATTAATCAGCACAGACAGGTTCTAGCGCATAAGCTTCAGGTTTCTTTAGGAAATCAACGGCAGTCTGTAAGCCACTTCTGCAGGAGCCTCTGATACTTTGCTGCTGGTCTCAGTCCTGATGCATCTTCACCCCTCCACCCCACCCCCACCCCCCCAGCCATCCCGGCTCCCTGGCTAGCCTCTCGATGATGGCACCACCACATTCATGTACTTGGTCAACAGGTGCTCCACACACTGGCTGCTTAAGAGGGGATGTTGTAAGTGTTACTAGATTTTGGCCTTTTTACACTTGCCCACTGTGTAGCCTGGGCTGCTGCAGGGCTCACACCTGCCCACTCTATGGATTGGGCTGCTGCAGGGCTCACACCTGCCCACTGTATGGACTGGGCTGCTGCAGGGTTCACACCTGCCCACCATGTGGAC
>NW_022196891.1:89964942-89967915 GCF_008632895.1 Mastomys coucha | reverse complement strand
CACCTGCCCACTGTATGGACTGGGCTGCTGCAGGGTTCACACCTGCCCACCATGTGGACTGGGTTGCTGCAGGGCTCACACCTGCCCACTGTGTGGACTGGACTGCTGCAGGGCTCACACCTGCCATAGGCTACTGTAGGGCTCACACCTACCCACCATCTGGGCTTGGCTGCTGCAGGGCTGAACCTGCACCTCACAAACAAGAGACATGCTGTTTAGAGTATGAAAAGTAGAAACTTGGGAGTTTTGAGGGACTATTTTAGGGAACCACAAAGGGCTTGGGCATTCAGAATATCTAGTTAGATTCACTGATGTATTTCTTTCATTTTCTTTGACAATGGTGTCATTAAATCCTTTACTCTGATTGGCTTTTGGGGGCACAGTGCAAAGAAGGAACTATGTGTGCATGCATGTGTGTGTGTGTCTGCGCACTCGAGCAGGTGCGCATGTGCCTGTGCTCACACATGCATGGCCGTGGTCCTTCTACATCATAAGACCTATGATAAGTGAGCAAGGGCTGAGAAATGAGGTGGAAGGAGGGAGTGCTAAGGGCTTGTGACTGACTCCATAGAGGTTTTGTGGCTTTGAGAAGGCATTTAAACAATTTCTATGGGATGGGAAGGGGAGAGTCAGGGAAGAAACCCTGGGCAGAAAGCCCCAAGACCATTTACAAGCTGTTCGAGGAGTGGGGGCCCTGGGCTGGGCATGGGAAAAGCCCTGAAGAAGGCTTGAGGGCTGCTAACTGCTGGAGGAGAGGAGGAGCAGATGGGGGTGGCTGTGATCAGGTGAGCTGCTTTTAGTTGGATTTCTTCCACTCAGGGCCTCAGCTAGGTAGACTAATGATGCATTAAATCACCAAGTAGTAACTGCCAATGTCTATAGAGTGCTTAGGGCTGGCCCTGGGCTAAGTAGTTTACATCTAACCCATCCTCCAGCCCCGTGGGTATCTGGGAGCTGGCTACCTTCGCATGTGGTTCAATCGGCACATGGCTGAGTGCTGAGTCCTAGTTGGCATTTGCCCCTGTGCTCTTGGGTGAAGCTGTGGGAACCAGATCCAAATTTTAGGTGGGCTGGGGAGGACAATCCAACTGCTTTCCTGATAATTATTAATGCTATGTATGCATGCATATGTACACCTCATGTATAATACAGCTGAGACTACAGCAAAAAGAAATGTTATAACAACTGAGTCCTTCAGAGGTAAATCCTTCACGCAGAGGCATTACTCAAGACAGAGTACTCTTTGAACAAGCAGGGCTTCTAGAAATTTCCCATAACACGAAAGGTTATTTAATGTTCAAATTACAGAAGCACCTTTTAGGAACAGTTTACAATTACAATTATTTGTGAGACGAGACAGACATCTAGTGCAGCCTCTGTCATCTGTGTGACAGGAGATAGGCTATAATACCAAGAGGAACTTCCCTTCCACTCCTAAAAAGATGGCCTCTCTGTTCCTACAGAATTCTGGAAACCTGTTCTAGTAGCTAGATGGCAGGAGTGAAACAGGGAGGTGTAGGAATTCAGGATTCTTCAGAGAGCAGAAGCTGTCACTTGCAGGAAAAATCAGACCCCTGTCCTGGACAAGGTCTCAGTCATTAGAGGAAAGGACCCCAAAGGCAGGCAGCAGTCAGAGACAGCCCCTGCTCCCACATGCAGACCTCACATAAGTGTAGAGGGTCTAGGTCTGTCCCGTGCATGCTGTCCAGTTGGTGGTTCAGTCTCTGTGAGCTCCATCGGCCCAGGTTAGTTGATTCTGTAGGTTTTTATGTGGTGTCCTTGATCCCTCTGGCTCCTTCGGTCCTTCATCCAGGTCCTCTGAAGGATTCCTCAAACTCAACCTCTTACATTTGGCTGTGGGTCTCTGCATCTGTCTCTGTCAGTTGCTGGTGAAGTCTCTCTGGATGACAGTTATGCTAGGCTTCTGTCGGCAAGTATAGCGTGACGTGTCCCTCTTAATCAGCAAAAAGGACGCGACTCTTTGAGCTCTCCTTCAAGCAGGTTTATTCAGGATCCTTAAAACAATCTTCTGACCCCGGGGAAAAGCCCGTGCAGGCTTAAGTACTCCTGCCCAACCAACCCCTGGGAGCCACGTAGGTAAAGCAGATAGGCCACTCTTATGTGAAAGCAGGCGCGACTGGCAAGCACAGCCAATTAAGGACTTGCTTATCACTGAGAGCACTCGCTGTTGGGCTAGCGGAAGGCGGGAGCCTGCGCCATCTTTAAGGCGTGGCACATCGCAGCTCTCCACAATAGCAGAATATCATTAATAGTGTCAGGGGTGGCCTGTTTCATGGCATGGGTCTCAAGCTAGGCCAATCATTGGTTGGCTGCTCCCTCTCTTTCTGCTCCATCTTTATTCCTGGGCCTCTTGTAGAGAGGACAAACTGGATTGAAGGTTTTGTATAGGGCTGGGTTGGTGTCCCAGTTCCTCCAATGGAAGTCTTGCTTGGTTACAAGAGATGGCTGTTTCAGGTTCCATATCCCCCATTGCTAGGAGTCTTAGCTAGGGCATCCTTATAGGTTCCTGGGAGTTTCCATTGTCCTAAGTTTCTAGGATCCAGAAATGCTTCCCACTTGATTTCAATTGTGTCTCCCAGTACTCTCTTCCTCTGTCGCTTCCCCCCACTTGATCCCTCCTCTTCCCATGCCCTCCTTCTCCTCCACCCAGTTCTCTCCCTCCACCTACCTTGATATCTATTCTATTTTCCCTTCTCAGTGTGATTCAAGCATCCCTCCTTGGGCCCTCCTTATTACTTAGTTTATTTGGGTCTGTGAGTTGTAGCATGTACTTTACGGCTAATGTCCACTTATAAGTGAGTACATACCATGTTTATCTTTCTAGTCAGGGTTACCTCACTCAAGATGAGCTTTTCTAGTTCTATCCATTTGCATGAAAATTTTGTGATGTCTTTGTTCTTAATAGCGGAGTAGTATTCTGTTGTGTAAATCTTTTTTTTTTTTTTTTTTTTT
>NW_022196891.1:89957886-89964924 GCF_008632895.1 Mastomys coucha | reverse complement strand
TTTTTTTTTTTTTGAGACAGGGTTTCTGTGTATAGTCCTGGCTGTCCTGGAACTCAGTCTGTAGAATAGGCTGGCCTCGAACTCAGAAATCCACTGCCTCTGCCTCCCAAGTGCTGAGATTAAAGGCACGCGCCACCACTGCCCAGCTCTTTACTCATTCTTCAGTTGAGGGGCCTCTAGGTGTTTCCAGTTTCTGGCAATTATGAATAAAGCTTCTATGAACATAGTTGAGCAGGTGTCTTTGTGGCATACTGGGGCACCTTTTGGGTATATGTACAGGAATGATATATCTGTGTCTTGAGAGTGAACTAGTCCCAATTTTCTAAGAAACGGCCAAAATTGATTTCCAATGTGGTTGTACAAGTTTGCATCCCACTAGCAATGGAGGGGCGTTGCCCTTGCTCCACATCCTCACCATCATGAGCTGTCACTTGAGTTTTTGATCTTAGCTATTCTAACAGATGTGAGGTGTGATCTCAAAGTTGTTTTGATTTGCATTTCCCTGATGACTAAAGATGCTGGACTTTTCTTGTGATAGTTTAGCGAGGTGTAGTCAGGACACCTTTGGGCTGAGGTCGTCTGTGGAGTCAGGAACTGGAACCCTTCTACGTTGCTGTCCCTGTCAGTTTCACCAACTGTGGTCAGCATGAAAGGGTGGAAACCAGGAGACCACCCACGGGCTTACCTTCCTGTACCCATGAGATGGATACAGTGGCGTCATGTGTGGAACTCAGTGTTTATGTGTCCATTAAAATCCAGTTCCTTTGTGAGAAAGGAGGGTGAGTATGTATAGGAGAAGCCAGAAAGGGAAGAGAAGGAGAGAGAGGAGGAGAGAGAGAAAGAAGAGGAGGAAGAATGGAAGAGGAGGAGGAGAGAGAAGAGGAAATAGAGGAGGAAGAGGAGGAAGAGTGAAAGAGGAGAGAGAGAGAGAGGAGGGAGAGGAGGAAGAGTGAAAGAGAAGGATAAAGAGGAGGGAGAGGAGGAATAGTGGAAGAGGAGAAGGAGAGAGAGGAGGAAGAGTGGATGAGGAAGAGAGAGAGGAGGAGGGAGAGGAGGAAGAGTGAAAGAGGAGGAGGGAGAGGAGGAAGGGGTTATCTGTGCTTTGCAGTTACTCCAGCTTTCAAAGACATTGGTATTCATGGAAAACATGGCTACCCCTTATTGCTATATCCCAGGCAAAGTCCTTAGTGCTGTGGCCTTGGAAATCATGCTCCTTATTTTTTTGTAGGGGGAGATAAGTGTGCCCACAAAAAAAGGAAGTTTTTGGATGTATTTTATAATACATCTAGGGAAAGACCTTGGCAAGTGGGGAGCATGCATGCTTTTGTGTGTGTGTGTGTGTGTGTGTGTGCACATGCATGCACATGTGCACGTGTGTATGTGTATGTTGGACGTAGGAAGGGGCAAGGTACCTGGGAACAGGGTTTTTGGTTGGGATTATGTTAGTGTCACTCTGGAAAGTGAAGGGTCCTTGGGAGTGCCAGCTAACTCAGTTGACATCAAGAGGCCAATGTGCAGTGTTAGTTCAGTGACATTTTGTCTGTTTCTCTCCTAGAAACTCTTCACGTTAAACTGGGAAGCAGAAATGGCAGCTATGCTGCCCAGGTGGGAACTGACTCTCTGCCTGCTTATTTCCTTGGGCTTCCACTTCCGCTCTTTTTATGAAGTTTATAAAGTCTCCAGAGGTAAGGCTCCATGAATTTCTGATGACCCCTCTATGAAGAAGTAGATGAGAATGTCTGAGACGGACAATTTGAGAGGACGGTCCCGTGGCAATGTGACTTGTGCTGGGCTGTGCCTCCCACATGTGTGCAGTTGTGGATACACGGTGGGAGCCTGGGGTTGTCTCTCCTGCTCTTCCACATGAGCTGGTAGCTTGCTTTTTCTAACAGCTGCTGTTTTTATCCTCCTCCTCCTTCTTCTGCTCTTCCTCCTCTTCCTCCTCCTCCTCTTCCTCCTCCTCCTCCTCCTCCTTTTTTTTTTTTGTTTGTTTTTTTGCTTTTTTGTTTTTCGAGACAGGGTTTCTCTGTATAGCCCTGGCCATCCTGGAACTCACTCTGTAGACCAGGCTGGTCTCAAACTCAGAAATCCACCTGCCTCTGCCTCCCGAGTGCTGGGATTAAAGGAATGTGCCGCCACTGCCAGGCTTGCTTTCCTTCTTGATGCTAGGCAGGGAACCCGTGAGTACAGGACCTGCCACTGAGCAGTGTCCCAGCCCTTGACTAGACTAGGAACATCTGATTCACTTCTCTCTCTCTCTCTTTTAAATATGTATTTATTTATGTTATATATATGGGTACACTGTAGCTGTACTGATGGTTGTGAGCCATCATGTGGTTGCTGGGAATGAAGGTTACTCGGTCCGGTCAACCCCGCTCACTCCGGCCCAAAGATTTATTTATTATTATATCTAAGTACACTGTAGCTGTCTTCAGATACACCAGAAGAGAGTGTCAGATCTCACCAGGGATGGCTGTGAGCCACCATGTTGTCGCTGGGATCTGAACTCAGGACCTTCAGAAAAGCAGTCAGTGCTCCCAACCACTGAGTCATCCCTCCAGCCTTTTTTTTTTTAAAGTATTTTCTTTTTTTTAAAAGTTGTTCCAGACAATCTTTTTTTTCTTTTTTATATGATGAGTACACTGTTGCTGTCTTCAGACACACCACCAGAGAGCATCGGATCCCGTTACAGATGTTTGTGAGCCACCCTGTGGTTGCTGGAAATTGAACTCAGGACCTCTGGAAGAACAGTCAGTGCTCTTAACTCAAGCCCTGATTTACTTCCCTTGAAGGCCATGTAAAGAACTTGCACTGAAGATTCAAAGTAGAGTAAAAGTTTTCTTTAAACATCTTTCTTTGCAGGCTTATGTCAGACACACGAGGCTGACAGTGCGAGTTGCTCGTGTCCCTTCTGTTTCTTTCTCTGTGTTTTTTTTTTCTGTCTTGCTCTGCTGCCCAAGCTAACCTTACCTTCCAGGCTTTCCTGCTTCAGCCTTCTGAGTAGCTGGGATTACACAGAATTCCACTATTCCCACTCACAGAGTTTAATATTTAAAATTTTCCTGGTCTGGGAACTGGGTTTTGTAGCATACGCTACAAGTATTCTATCCCTAAGCTGCTTCCCAAACCCCACTCTTTTGCTTTGTATTTTGAGACAGGATCTTGCTAAGTTTCCCACACTGGGGTGAAATCGCATGAATTAGCCCAGGTTGGCGTTGAACTCACAGCGGTCTTCCTTCCTTCCCTGGCCTCCTGAGTAATGGGATTACAGGTAGAACCACCACATGGGGCTGCTGAGCTGGACTTTGGGAGGAGTAGGAGCTGGGTTGGGGAAATGACTCAGTAGGTAGAGCACTTGCCTGGTGGGTTTGGTTCCCAGAGCTCACAGAAAGATGGAAGGGGAGAACCAACTCCTGAAAGTTGTTTCCTGAGCTCCATATGCACACCATGGTGCACATGTGCATGCAATACATAATAATAATAATAATCATGAAATAAAATAATAACATAATAATAATTAATAATAATAATAAATTTTAAGGGTGGATTAGGAGCAGCAAAGAATGCTGAAACCCCGTGGCCAGAGATAGGGTTGCAGGCTATAGACAAGTTCTCTGCCCCTGGAATGTGAGAGAACACAGCATGGCCAGAGCCACAAAGCACTTAGCAGCACTGGGATGCAAAGCATGATGGGAGACCTGACCTCAGACTGAAGAACAGGTGTGGGGGTGTGACAGCTGTTAAAAGTCCACCAAGAGATTTGGGCTCTGTCTTGTTAAAAAAATACTTTTTGAAGTATTTTATGTACATGAGTGTCTCACCTGCACTACGTGCTTGGAAGAGTGTGTTGGATCCCTTGGAACTGGAGTTATAGGTGGCTGTGAGCTGCCATGTAGGTGCTGAGAATCGAACCCAGGTCCTCTGAACGAGCAAATTAGCCACAGAGCCATCTCTGCAGCCTCTTGACTTTTTCTTGATAGCAGAGGGGAGTGTGAGGAAAGTTGACATGGTCGTTTAGAATGGCAAAGGCAGGCGATAGGGTTGTAGCTCAGTGGTATGTTTAGCATCTGTCAGTCCCTGGGTTCAATCCCAGGACCATAATAAAAGACAATAGCAAATCGGTTCTGGGCAGCGTATACCATCCCTGCAGCTCACCAGGGTTGATCTTGCTGTCCATTCTCCATGTTGGCCATTCAGGGGAATTGAGAACTCTTCTTTGGTGAAAACTGGCCAAGTAACTTCCCTCTTTTCTGGAGAGTCGGTGTAGAAGGAGCTCTGAGTCTAGCTTCACACTGGGTCCTTTTCTCTTGTCTCATGGCCTCTTTATCTCAATGGAGTGAGAGAGTATTACTCAGAAGACAGGCTTGGCAGCATAATTACTGTGCCCATGATAACCAGGTCCTTGAATCACATGGAGTCTAGCCAGCATGAGATGCCCCATTCTTTGGCCAGAGCCTCTGAGGTCCTCAGAAGTGATCCTCCCTCCTGTGAGGTTTTTGCTGAGCAGGAAAGATGGAAGAGAGAAGGAGTTACCTTCTCCTTTCTAACACAGAATCCAAAAGTCACATGCATCATATTTGTTCATAATCAGTTCACCCTGGAGCCACAGGGGCTGAGGGAGGAGCTTGGGGAGGTTGTCTTGGTGGGGGGATCCATTTACCCAGCACACCAAGGCGTTCTATTGGAGCAGAAGAAAGCAAGGATAGATTGTTGTCAGCGAGCTAGTGTCTTCCCTACATGGCTGCATTTTACCATCAAGTCAGTCTCTTCCATAGATGGCTCTCTGTCTTCCTCTCTTCCGCTCCGAGATAAGCTATCTCAGAGTTTTGTGATTTAAAAATAATAACTGCCATTTCTTTCTTATAACTCATTCGTGCGTGAAAAATTTCCCCTGTGGGAAGAAGGTTTTAGTTTTGTTGTAGTTTTAGGTTAGGGGTAATGCTGAGCAGCATGTAGAAGCTTCCTAATGTCTGAGTTCAGGATGTGCCGCTTTCTGTCGATATCCAGTATCTCGGGGGTGGGTTTGTTCAGTGGAGTCTGTTTAGCACAGCATTGTTGGCCAATGTCCTCAGCTTACATCAGAGCTCCAACCGGGCTAGTACATAATTTGTAGACTTGAGAAGTGTGTAGTGACATACCTCTGTCTTCACAGTATGACACAGCAGTTCGTCCCCTCAAAAGGCTCTATCCTGCCAGCCAATCTTTCTTCTTATGCACAAACCCCTGGTCTTTTTACTGTCGCAATGTTTTGCTTTTCCTAGAAGGTCCTATAGCTGAAGTTTTGTGGTGTATAACCTTTTTAGCATGGCTTCTTTTCTCTAGGGAGAAGCATTGAGGTGGCTTCAATGTGTCTTCATAGCTCATCAGTTCATTTCTTTCACTCCCTCCTTTTCTTCCCTTCTCTTGGAGACAGGCCTCACATAGGATTAGACTGTCTTTGAATTTTTTTATGTAGCTGAGGATGACCTTGAACTTCTGATGCTCCTGCCTTCACCTCCTGAGTGTTGAGATTGAACGTGGGCTACCACTCCCAGTTCATGCAGTGCTGGGGATGGGACCTGGGTATTTGTGCATGTTAGGTTACAATTCTGAGCAAGGAACAGTATGTCCTGTTGACCGCACACACTCCGTTTGAGTCATCCATTCACCACTGAAGGTCATTGTAGTTTCTTCCAAGTGTTGGCAGCTGAATGTAAAGCCTGTGTAAACAGTTGTGTGCAGGTTTTTATACGACAGGTTTGTACTTTTCTTGTGTACTAAGCACTGTTATTGCTGGATCCTGTGGCAAGCGCTTTATTTTTGTAAGGAACTGCCCAGCTTTGCACTGTGTGACTCAGGAGAGGTGGGAGGACTTACCCGGAACATGAGAAAAGATAATCTTTAGCATGCATCTTGATTTTGCTTTGTTTTTGCCCAAGTCTCACTGTATAGCACAAACTGACTTCAAATTCATGGTAATCCTCCTGGCTCATCTCTATGCTACACCATGCCTGGCCTTCCATGCATCTGAAGGTTTGCTTAATGAGCCTTGAGTTAATGCCTTTCCCTAAAAGAGGCCATCTGTGTTTGTGGCTGTGTCAGTGTCATGTAAGATGCTCTGAAGATGAGAGTCATTAGTTGTTACGAGTGCCAACTGTTGTTGACAGGCAGACAGGTGAAAACACCTCTGTCTTCTGACTGTATTCCCTGCTGTTCATGCTTAGACTTTCTGGTTCTTGTGTCCACTTTGAGGGTTTGTGGTGTTCTGGGAATCTGCCTGTTGTGTGGAGTGCTTTGGTGTAGCCATATCATGCCGTGGAGTTTTATGTTAGTGTCTCCTTAATCATTTCCATCTCTGAGAATTAAACACTTTCTCTTCCACTGCTCTTCTCCCTCATTCCTGGCCCCGCCCCTCACCTTACTGTGTATCTTAGTTCTGTCTTCTCTTTCCCTACCTCTCTTGTTCTATTTCCCACACACGCCCCTTGCCGGTGTCTTTTTCTTTCTTTGATCAGCTGTGCCAGAGTGCCAGTGAATCTTAGCTTTCAGCTTTGTTAGAACATCCCGTTGTTCCTTTCATGCTTCCTAGCTCATTGATTTCTGAACGGATCATTTCTGTCTTCGTTGTTTCTCAGGCTTGCGTCGTTCCTTTTTGTACCAGCTTCATGGGCTGATGCACTATTAGCTCAGTTGTTTCCTAAGCAATGGGTTTGTATCATTGCATTGTGTCTGACTGATTTCCTCAGGATTCCAGAGTAGGAATCGTAAGCTGAAACTATACTGATGTACTGCAGGTTTCAAAAACATTATTGGCTGGTGCAATGCCTCAGTGGTTAAAAGTTTTTATTGCTCTATCAGAGGACCTCACTTTGGTTCCCAGCACCTGTATCTGGTGCCCTGCAACTGTGCAACTGTCTGTAACTTCAGTTCTAGGGATCCAAAGACCTCTTCTAGCCTCCAAGAGCACCTGCATGCTCATGGTACACATAAACTCATGTAGTTTTACATACACACACACACACACACACACACACACACACACACACACCTCTTCTGGTC
>NW_022196891.1:89936612-89957457 GCF_008632895.1 Mastomys coucha | reverse complement strand
CACACACACACACACACACCTCTTCTGGTCTCCAAGGGTACCTGCATGCTCATGGTACACATGAACTCCTTTTCTCTTTTTGACCTGCTCATGATATTTTATTTTAAGGAAATAAAGTTTTCAGGAGCAACCCCCAGTGACTTCTGCTGTGTACCCACCTTGGCCATGGTATTTTATCGACCTCTTTTCTCTCAGTTGAAAAAAACAATCAGTTTCTGTGTGTGCCTGGTCAGACCGCAGTTTTACCCTTAGAGACTCCAACATGGAGCCCAGCGTCTTTCATATACAATGGCCTCCTTCCTTCCTTGTAAACCATGGAACTGGTACCTGAAATCTCTACCGCTTGGTTTTACTCTCTTGGAAGCTTGTTGAGGCCCAACCTCTCTTCGAAGCAGATTCATCAAAAAGTTCCCAAATGTTTCTGGGCTATTGGCATATTTACCTTTGTCTTTTTAAGGCAGTGTGATGATAATATTTATCCAGGTCTCTGAGATTTCAAATATGTCGACCATACTCCAGAGTCAGACACTGCATGCACCTCAAGTCCCTGTCTTAAGAAAATGTTCATGCTGGGCATAGTGGGACACGCCTATAATCCCAGCACTTGGGAGGCAGAGGCAGGCAGATTTCTGAGTTCCAGGCCAGTCTGGTCTACAGAGTTCCAGGACAGCCAGGGCTACACAGAGAAACCCTGTCTCGGAAAACCAAAAAAAAAAAAAAAAAAAAAAAAAAAAGAAAGAAAAAAGAAAAAGAAAAAAGAAAAAAAAAATTCTGCAGCCAGTCCCACGACACCCAGAGGAAGCTCCACTCCCAGGTGTTGCAACACACCTAGGATCCTAAGGATCAGAGGTGAGGAGGACACAACATCTGTCAAAACACTGGGAGTAACTGGGACCAGTGGGACCCAGGCACGCAGGAACTCCACCAGATCAGTGGCACTGGTTCCTTCTGGTCTGTCTAAGCTGGTGCCCTAAGCAAACTTGAGTGCAAACTTTGCAGTGAGTCCCATAATTCTCAGAGAAAGCTATACTCCCAGGCACTTCAATTAGCCCAGGATCACAGGATCCCAGAATCACAGGATCACAGAGACAGCTTGACTCTGAGGAGTTCTGACATAACCAGGATCACAGGAAGGACAGGACCCAGTCTGATTTAGCCAGGGCAGGTAGCACTAGAGGTAACCAGATGGCGGGAGGCAAGAGTAAGAACATAAGCAACAGAAACCAAGGTTATTTGGTATCATCAGAACCCAATTCTCCCACCATAGCAAGTCCTGGACATATCATCACACTGGAAAAGCAAGATTCACATCTAAAATCACTTCTCATGATGATGATAGAGGACATTAAGAAGGACATAAATAACTCCCTCAAAGAAATACAGGAGAACACAGGTAAACAGCTAGAAGACCTTAAAGAGGAAACACAAAAACCCCTTAAAGAACTACAGGAAAACACAATTAAACAGGTGAAGGAAATGAACAAAACCATCCAAGATCTAGAAATGGAAATAGAAACAATAAAGAAATCACAAAGGGAGACAACCTTGGAGATAGAATACCTAGGAAAGAGATTAGGAGTCATAGATGCAAGCATCACCAACAGAATGCAAGAGATAGAAGAGAGAATCTCATGGGCAGAAGATACCATAGAAAACATTGACACAACAGTGAAAGAAAATGCAAAAAGCAAAAGGCTCCTAACCCAAAACATCCAGGAACTCCTGGATGCAATGAGAAGACCAAACATAAGGATAATAGGTATAGAAGAGAGTAAAGACTCCCAACTTAAAGGGCCAGTAAACAGAACTCCAAATAGACTGGACCAGAAAAGAAATTCCTCCTGTCACATAGTAATAAAAACACCAAATGCACTAAACAAAAAAATAATTTTAAAAGCAGTAAAGGAAAAAGGTCAAGTAACTTATAAAGGCAGGCCTATCAGAATTACACCAGACTTCTCACCAGAGACTATGAAAGCTAGAAGATCCAGGGCAGATGTCATACAGACCCTACAAGAACACAAATGCAGCCCAGGCTGCTATACCCAGCAAAACTCTCAATTACCATAGATGGAGAAACCAAGATATTCCATGACAAAACCAAATTTACACAATATCTTTCCACAAATCCAGCCCTACAAAGGATAATAGAGGGAAAACATCAACATAAGGAGCAAAACTACAACATAAGAAGTAAGAAAGTAACCTTTCAACAAACCCACACAAATATAATTCCACCTCTAACAACAAAAATAACAGAAAGTAACAATTACTTTTTCTTAATCTCTTATTATGAAAATTAACATTACCAACTTATCCTAATTGATTTAAATTCAAAAGTATGAGGAATTGAAAATTTGTTCGCTATCATCTCGTGGTTTCTCTAATTTGATAATTGGAGAAATAGATCCAATATTGCACAATCCATATACACTTTCTGCTTGTTTGTACCTGACAGTGTCTTGCCAGGTACCACATAACGGTCTTGAAACCATGCTTCTCCTATCTCAGCCTCGCTATTAGGATTGTTCATTTGATGTTTTTACATTATACTAGGTAGCCGCCTGCAGCCACACCTACAAATGGGTCTTCTGGAATGGAAGTCGGGGCCTGAAAAAATTAAGGGTACTGGAATGCAGGAAGGGGTTTGAAAAAAATGAGACAGACACATGGTGTGCTTTCAGTCAACCATCATTATTGAATTCTCTTTGTTACCAACAGGTAGGTAGGTAGAGCAAAAACCCCTCCCCCAAGTCCGTCAGCAACTCTTGGCCCAATCAGCAGCTTTATCTTCAGTCTCTGGAGGCGGGACTTCCGGCATAACAGGAACTTGGAGAGAGGAGTGGCTATTAGCAGGAGGTTAGAGGAAGGCATGGCTATTTGTGGCAAGGCATGGTCTGAAAGAACCAGTACTAGCTGAAGGAGGGTCACAATACTATGGTTTTCAGAATAAATTACATATTTCAAAATTATTTATACAGCCAAAAGAAACTTAAACAATTAACTTGGGAGGTGGCTTGTAAGAGAATAACAAAGAGTGAGACTGAATGCTTTGCTTGATATTTGTAACTATTGTATCAATTTTGAAGAGAACTTTATAAGTTACTGTACCTCTGAGATGAATGCTTTTCAAAATTATCACAACAAATGAACCAGATTCTTACCTGTACCTAATGTCTGCACCATCCTCCAAGCAGAGCCATTGTTCATTGAAACAGTTGGTAAATGACTTCACAAATAGACCATCTTGATACACACACCATTTCTTAAATGAATGTAATCTGTTCTCTGTGGGCTGAGAATGAAGACAATCACTCTAGTCAAATAGCTTTGACCATAGCAGGAAAGGCACAGCAGAACTGTCAACTCTTAGCTTAGCCACTAGGGAGGTAAAATCCTTTGGTGATGTGAGGGTCATTGAAGTACAGTCTTATTAGAATGAACTCCAATTTCTAAAAATTGTTCTTATTTTGGGCTTGTACCACAGTAAGAGCCAAGATTTTAAACTCCACTAAAAACAAAACAAACAAACAAACAAAAAGACTTTACTTATGTTCATTTAAAAAAACTAGTAGTGATGTATTATTTTAAAATATACAGCTAATATGTTTGGAGTTATTTAAAATTTATACTGAGAAAATGTATGTTTTTTTAGTATTGTTGCAGACAATCATCTACATAAGACTGTTTAATTGATTGTTTTATATCAAACAACTTTTATACTACTCATTTTTATTGTTACAATATTTTATAAATTTTAAAGAATGTGACAAAACAAAAAAAAAAGTATTGCAGGTATAGAAGGGGAGGTCTCTGGGAGGAGTTGGGGTACAAAAGGGAAAAAAGATTGTGATGTAATTCTGTTTACTTAAAATATATTTTTAAATGTAAACAAATTCAGATAAACTGAAATTACGTATCTTTTCTCATTATAATGCAATAAAACTTAAATCAATTAAAAAAGAAAAAAGAAAAAAAAAAGAAATTTCTGCCTGATGCAAGGTCACAAAGAAAATAAAAAAGAAAATGTTCAGATTTATCCATTTAGCAGATTTATTTTCTTTTTCAAAGAACACAAGTTTGGACTTAGCTAAACTTGGCAGCTTTTCTGTTTTCTGTAATAATCACTTTCGAGAACATAGCCAAGTTGAATCCTGCTGACCCAGTAGTCTACAAGCAAGCCTTTCTGCAGAAGTCGCCTGTTACTGACATTTGCATAAATGGAATTCTGCCATCTATAGATTTGAGGTTTCAGGTCACTTACTCCCCTTTCTTTAGCCATCAGTGAACTATCGCTAATGTAATGTCTAAAAACAGTTTTCTCAGTGCACTTTCTGTCTGACTTGCTACCTCTAGTTTCTTTGTTATTATCTAGCAGTTGTCTCCAGAGTAGGATGCAACTGTAGCGAACACACTTGCCCCACTCTTTCACTTTCCTGTCTGCCCTTTAGGCACAGCCTTTTTAATCTCAGTCTATGAGAGCATGACACAGCAGCCATTATAAGTGGACCTTTTCCTTTACATGGTTTGCACAATGCACCAACCTCTCACAGGATAAGGGCTGGGTGAGGAGGCGATCACTAACTGTTGTGATTGGAGGATTTGTTTGCAAGTGGGTTGGTGACTCTAGAGAGCTCATTCTACCACGGGGGTGCGGGAGGCAGAGGGTCCTTGTCTTGAACAGGTGGCCTTGCCTGGGGACCTTGCTGAGGGTGGGAAGGGCCACCGAGGGAACTTTGGCGCCAGGACTTGAGTGCCTCGCCCTGCAGGTTGCCAAGGATTGAGTCTGTCTCCCAGTATCCTCACAATCAAGACTCCCAGTGTGTTAGATGGTACTGGACCAAGTCCTTGTCACTCACAAAACTACTGAGTCACTGCCTTCCTCCAGGGATACCAGCTCTCTTAGCCCAGCCAGCCCCTTTCAGGCCCGCTTTGTTATCACCTTTGTGTTGGTTTTTGTTCTTACCGAACTTTTTGCTAAGCACAGCAACGTGGTGATTGGGAAAACAGCCAGCAGTGTGGAGTGTCTTCCTCATTCCCTATCTGCTTTGTTGCTTTGAGACAGGGTCTCTCGCTGATTAGTCTAAGCTGGCCGCTCTGCGGCCTTGAAGATCCTCCTGTCTCTATCTCTCTGGTGCTGGGTTTACAGGTGTGTACTGCTGTAGTAGGCCTTTCCTGTGGGTCTTGGGGATCTGAACTCAGGATTTCATGCTTGTACATCGAGCACTTTACCAATGATGCCATCTCCCCATGTGCCTCTGCCCTGGACATGGCTCTATCAGAAAGTGGCCTAAGAAGTTCAGAAGTTCAGAGTTTAGCCCTCTTGGGAGGTCTTCCTGACCTTTGCTATTTTGTATCCTATTTACAGATCTCATGTGTTCTCAGTGAGTGATTTGTGACCCACATTCTCGTTCTCTGATAGAACTAGAGGAGGGAAGAACTAGAAGCCCTGGGCCTCAAGTGTCATAGACAATCTACCTTATCATGAATGTCTCTGCTGTAGCATAGTCTGCTTATGAGTATTTGAATGTTGCTTGCCACTGAGTTTTTTTGCTAGAAGCCCCTATTTTCTGTTCCCTTCCATGTTTTCATTGATTACTACAGTCTGCTGTGAGCCCTCTGGCTTCTTAGGGAAGTAAGGCTCAGTGGGAGCTGATTGGAGTTTTTCAAATGCATAGAAATATCAGGGTATGTGTGTGTGTGTGTGTATGTTTGTGTATATAGGTGTGTATGTGTGTATATGTGTGTGTATGCATATGTGTATGTGTGTATATGTGTGTATGTTTGTGTATATAGGTGTGTATGTGTGTACATGTGTGTATGTTTGTGTATATAGGTGTATATGTGTGTATATGTGTGTATGTATGTGTGTGTATGTGTGTGTTTGTGTATATAGGTGTGTATGTGTGTATATGTGTGTATGCATATGTGTATGTGTGTATATGTGTGTATGTTTGTGTATATAGGTGTGTATGCGTGTACATGTGTGTATGTTTGTGTATATAGGTGTGTATGTGTGTATATGTGTGTATGTGTGTTTGTGTATATAGGTGTGTATGTGTGTATATGTGTGTGTATGTATGTGTGTATGTTTGGATATATAGATGTGTATGTGTGTATATGTGTGTGTATGTTTGTGTATATAGGTATGTATGTGTGTATATGTGTGCATATATGTCTATGTGAGTATATATATATATATATATATATATATGAATGTGTATGTATGTATATGTGTGTGCATGTATGTATTTTTGTGTGTATGTGTACGTGTATGTATGTGTGGGTGTCTAATGACCTCTAAGGACCCTGCTCCAGAACTATGACTAGTATTTGTAGGGTGAAAGTGGAAGGTTAGTGATTCTGAGTAAATGACTCACACAACAGCTCATTGGCAGCAATTAAAATGCAAATCTCGCCTTCAGTAGGTAGATGGGAATTTGATGTAGCCTTTTGTGAAGGGAGAGAATAAACAGCTGACTGATAATCAGGGCTCTTGGGTGGAAACTGCTCTATTTCTAATGTTCTCAGGCTGTGGTTTGGAAAATGGAACTGGGCCTTAGCAGAGAGAGTTGTCTTGGCTGCAGGTCCCCAGTGGCATGGGTGTGTGTGTGTGTGTGTGTGTGTGTGTGTGTGTTCCTAGGCTCTGTCTTCAATGATGTGGGGGGTTTCCAGGCTTGGTCCCCAGTGATGTTGGGTGGAGGACTCCCAGGCTCCATTTTCAGCATCATGGGAGGAGTTCTAGGCAGAGGGGCTTCTGTCCTTCTATACCAGCTACTTGCTTAGCTGCATTTGAGCCACAGGAACAGGCTGTCAAAAAGAGTGAGAGGTGTGGGCTCCCTGCAGCGAGGTGTCCTCTCAGAGTCCTGAGGAGTGATGCTCTTCACAGACAGATGTCTCGCAGCAGGTCCTCAGCATCTGTTCTTTATTGAGCGACTCGATATTGCAGCTGTGAGCTTTTAGCTCATTTTAGGCTGTCTGGATGGTGGCTCACGTCTGTGATCCCAACACTTGGGAGGCTGAGGTGGGGGCTGCTGTGAATGTGAGGCTCAGAGTGACATCTCAGTCCTTGCTGCTACCATAGAGGACAGTCATCCTTGAGAGAACCACCTCCTTTTTTGCTGTCTTGTTTGGAGAGAAGGTCTCGTATGTTTTTGTTATGTATATGCACAGTAGTTTTCTGGTATTGGTTACCTATAAGTGTGGTTACTGGTCAGACCTGATTCTTTTTTATAATGCCTGTCAGCTCCTATCATATGGTTCAGTAATGCCATACCAGTTTTGAGTCATGATCTCGGTAAAATATTCCATACCTGTACAGCCTCTCAAGCGTTGGGATTACAGACAGGAGCCATTCCCCAAGACAGTCTAAAATTAGCTAAAAGCTCTCAGCTATAAAACAGATGCTGAGAACCAGCCATTGGATGACCATCCGTGAAGAGTGACACCACAGGACTCTCTGAGGACTCCTGGCCTTCAGGGAGCCCACACTCCATTCTTTGGACAGCCTGTTTCTATACAGCTGCGCCTTGCACCAACCTTCCCTGACTCCTTGTGTTGAACACTTTTCTCTCATAATCTTCTCTCTCTCCCTTTGGGGCCTTTATCCAAACCGAGAGGATTTACATCGGCCCTATCTTGCATTTCCTGGAACTCAGGTCCCAACATAGGGAAGGAGTTTCAGGGATGTGGCAAGTGTGCCTGCTACTTAGTCTGTAGGACATTTTTT
Source organism: Mastomys coucha (assembly GCF_008632895.1). NCBI lineage: Eukaryota > Metazoa > Chordata > Mammalia > Rodentia > Muridae > Mastomys > Mastomys coucha. The sequence continues at coordinate 89,949,728 of NW_022196891.1, read as the reverse complement.
TTTTTAATTTCTTTGAGTGCTTCTGCTATGATTAATAGAGGATGTTTCTTCTTCTTCTTTTCTTGTCAGAGCATGAAGAGGAACTGGACCAGGAGTTTGAGCTGGAGATGGATACTCTATTTGGAGGACTGAAGAAGGTACAGGGAAGCCTTCTAACGTTTAAAAAGTGCCAGTGTTTCACCTCATTCTGTGGGATGGAAGGGTGTGTGGAGGGCTGTCTGGAGCGGTGTGCTTTTCTGTTGAGAAGGTGAAGTGTGTTGTGTTGGACAAGGAACCAGTCTGGAACCAGACTCGTGTTCTGTTCTCTTCTGGAAGTGCTGTTCTTGGGTACCAGCCCCACTTTTTCCACTGGAGAGTTTTTTCCACTAGGTTACCCTTTTTCTCCAACCAAGACCTCTGCCTTAATCACTGTTCTATTGCTGTGAAGAGACACCATGACCAAGGCAACTATTATAAAGGAAAACATTTAATTGGGGCTGTTTTACAGGCTCAGAGGTTCAGGCCATTATCATCATGGTGGGGAGCATGGCACCATGCAGGCAGACATGGTGTGCAGAGGTAGCTGAATATTCTACATCCTGATCCATAGGCAGAGATTGATAGATAGATAGATACAGAGAGAGAGAGAGAGAGAGAGAGAGAGAGAGAGAGAGAGAGAGAGAGAGAGAGAGAGAGAGAGAGACATACATACATTCTGGGCTTGATATGGGCTTTTGAGACATCCAAGCCCCAAGGCCACACCTCCTAATCCTTCTAATCCTTTCTAAGAGTATCCCTCCCTGGTAACTAAGCATGTGGAGGCCACTTTTATTCAAGCCACCACAACCTCCTTCCCTTGTCTTCTTTCCCATCAGTGACCCAGGACCCCATGTCAATGTTGACTTGGATGGTGGGGGCCTCAGGGAAGCTGATGGTGGGATGCAAAACTGCTTCTGGGTGGTATATTCATTTTTCTGTTGTCAGTATTTAAGAATATCACCAGGCACTGCTTTACTCTGAGTGTGCAGCATTCCCATCCTGAGACTAGCTGCTCTCAGGCTGCTTTGGGGCATAGAACAGCTCATCAGCTTCTGAATTCCCTACTTCCTGACAAGTGTTTGAAGACTCTCATGTCTGCCCTGTCCTGACTGTGTAGCTTCAGGCTCTACACTTGCAGCAGCTTTACTTCAGTTCCCATCCTGACTCACTAGGCTGTGCAGAGGCACAGAGAGATGTCAGGCCAGTGTTTGTCAGGGACTAGGAGGGGTGTCTAGCCCAGTGTGGTGCATCCTTTCTGGCATTTGCTGCTCTACCTACTGGACAGTTCCATGAACGTTCAGATGTGGGCTGGAGAGATAGGTTGACCAAGTGCTTGTCACTCAAGCATGGGGACCTGAGTCAGTTCCTTAGCACCTGTGAGAAAAGCTGAGTAGAGGGCTGGTAAGATGGCTTGGTAGCTAAAGGCCTTGCTGCCAAGCCTAACAACTGTAGTTCAGGAACCCACAGGAAGGAACCGACTCCTGCAAGCCGTCCTCTGACTTCTCTATGTGCACTATGGTGCACACACACACACACACACACACACACACACACACACGCACGTGCACACAGACACACATACACAGACATACACACACACAGGCCTGGTTTCTTCCTGACAGCTCTAGTAATGAACTGCATCAGGGGTACATATATGTAAGCCACTTCTGCCTTGGTGGAAAAGTTCTGTGTTCGTTATCACCCTGAGAAACCACCTCCTGCCAGCTAATCTTTAGCACTCCTGAACTAACCCATCTCTTCATCCATCTTTGAATGCCAATCTCTTTAGTTTTCTAGTTTCTGTGTTTGAATTGCAGCTGCCCCTGGGATATGGCTCTCAATTTGGAGTGTCTCAAAGGTACACCTTTTTGAGTACGGTCCCTCATATGGTCATGTTCAATCTTTAGGTTAGGAACAATCTTTAGGGGATCATTAAAGTATAATTACACAGAGAGGTCCATGGGGGAGGGGGCTGCAGCAGACACAGCTTGGGGCGTGGGGGTGGAGGATGTGTGGATGGACATCATGTAGGAACCGATCTGAAAAGTGCTACCTGGGAGAATTCTTATAGAGATAACACCATAAATGGTGTCCCCGCTAGAAAGAGAAAGTGGGAGGTCATGTGACCGGACATGCACCTGTGAGGTGAACTGGCTGAATGAAGCTACTTTCCAGGACAAGAAGCTGTTGAGATAGGGTTTCTCTGGGTAGCCCTGGAACTCACTCTGTAGATCAGCCTGCCTCTGCCTGCCAAGTGCTGGGATTAAAGACATGCTCCCCCACTACTAGGCATTAAGATTCCTTAGCTCTCTAAAGCCTAATCTTAAAGCAAGAGAAGCAGTATTTACAGCTTATACTGTAAGAACATAAGACAATTAACACCTAATTCTTACTTTAGAACAAAAGAGCAAAAAGCAAGGCCTCAAAAAATTGATGGTCATTGAGAACTGTTTTTCTCCACGGGAATCTTTAGTAAAAGGCAAAATATTTACACGATCTGAAGAGAAACCAGAGTATGTAAGGAATACCTGTAAACTCTAGTCATCAGTAAGGACAGTTCCTAGTTCGTCGACGGTGACTTTTCAGCCCCAGGAGCTGCCCAGCATCTTGTTTATACAGTAATGTAATAAGTCGTTTTAGCTCCAAATGATGGGTGAAATACGTATATATTTTAAACTTCAAAATTGTATTACATGAAAGGGATGATGGGTATGCAAATGAGACGTCTGACTCATGGGGCTTTGATGCATATCACACGGCCACCGCTAGGGGGCAGAGCGGAGATCCGGGCGTATTGGTTCAGTTACAGGAACTTGCTTGTATTTAGTTTATGGGGACTTTATGACTTCTGTTTCTTTTCTACAAAACCTATTTATTTAGAAATAACTACACCTACAGGAAATTGCAACAATCACAAAACTTACTGGGGAATTTCATCACTATAGTAAACTCTAAACCGAGGAGCCCGACGGCTGTCAGCTCCACAGACCTCACCCAGATTTCCTAACGGTTCATGCGCTATTAAGTGATCATGTAACTGCTACACCTTCGATATAGAAGCTGGAGGAACTACTTTAATTTTTTTCCCTCCTGAGACTGTGTCTTAAATACATAGCCCAGGCTGGCCTCAAACAGAAGATCTTCCTCTCTAGACCAGGCTGACCTCAAGCTCATCATGATAGTCCTCTTGCCTCAGCCTCCCAAATGTTATAATACAAACATGTGCTGCCATGTCAGACTTTAAACTCGCTTTTGTGAAGGTGGTATGGCTTTCTGTGCAGAAACCAAAATCTCTGAATAAAAGCGCCGGATTTTGAGACTGTGGCTCCCAAAGGACTAGAGGTGTTGATTTTCTCCACGGTATAGGGACACAGACTGTCTCTATGATATTTTTGGAGAGCTAGCATTATGAAATTTTGTAGGAGAGTCATGAGTCTACCTTGCTTTTTAGGGGGTGGGGGGTGGGGAGACAGGATCTCATGTAGCCTGGGCTGGCCTCAAATTAACCACTGTAGCTGAAGATATCCTTGAATTTCTGATCCTCTTGCCTAGATCTTCTTGATCTAGGGATTGATCATCTAACCCTTAAATGCTGGGATCATGATCGTCAATATCACAGCTGTCTTGAATTATGTAATTTGGGTCATGGTTCCAAACTTGAATATTGGCCTCATTTGTGACTTACAACTCTTCTCTCCAAATACTTTGGAGGAAATGTGGTCCTAATCTGAGAAGTGTCCCTGGTGTGTGTGTGTGTCCCATTGTTGTTGTTTTTTTGTTTGTTTTGTTTGTTTGTTTGTTTTTTTGAGACAGGGGCTCTTGTAGCCCAGGCTAGCCTGGAACTCATCATGCTGCTGAGGATGACCTTTGAACTCTTAGATTTCAACTTTCACTTCTCAAGTGCTATTCCTGTGGGCATTCACTACTACACCCAGTTCAGAAAGCATTTACAAGAAATAAAGGGGGAAAAAAAAAAACCAAACAGCAGTAGGAGCTGTCATAGGTAAATGGCATAGAACCCTTAAACTTAGGGGAAAAGGTCTAACCTCATCAATAACTCCTCCTTGTCCTGTACCATGTTGGGTAGGTTTGTCCCGAAGGCTGAGATTTGGAAAGAAGTTGTGATTCATCAGAGAGGTTGGGGGTCATGATTTTTTTTAATACTTAAAAGGTTTTTTATTTTAGTTTTTGAGAATGTCATATATGAGTAATGTGTTTGTATTGTTTACAGCCTCCCTCCCTCTCTCTCCGTCCCTCCCTCCCTCCAGCTCCTTTCATGCCTCCCCCAATTCCTCTCAATTTCAATAACCTTCTTTAATGAGTGTGTGTGAAAGAGTGTTGTATGTCTGAGAGAGAATGTTTGTGAGAGTCTGTTTGTGAATATGTGTGTGTGAGAGAGAGAATGTGAGAGTGTGTGAGAGTGTGAGAATGTTTGTGAGAATATGTGTGTGAGTGTGTATGTGAGAATGTGAGTGTGTGTGTGTATGTGAGAATGTTTCTGAGAATATGTGAGTGTGTATGTGAGAATGTGAGATTATGTGTGTGAGTGTGTGTGTGTGAGAGAGAATGTGAGTGTGTGTGTGTGTATGTGAGAATGTTTGTGAGAATATGTGTGTGTATGTGAGAATGTTTGTGAGCGTGTGTGTGTGTGTTTGTGTGTGAGAATGTGTGTGTATGTGTGTGTGAATGTGTGTATGTATGTTTGTGTGTGTGTGAGAGAGAGAGTGTGTGTCTGTGTGTGTGTACATGTACAGCCTGCTGAGGCCACTTAGTATTGCTTGTATTTATATGTGTTTATGGCTGACCACTTGGGACTGGTCCACCTATACCTGGAGAACACTAATTCTTTCTTCCTTCACAGCCATTACTTGCTTAGAGCTCTTCTTGCGTGAGTGGGGCTTTGTGGGCTTCCCCACCCTCCACCCACCACCAGCCAGTGTTGTCACTGAACAGGTCTTATTTAGGACTGCAGCCTCGCTGATAAAGGGCAGGAAGAACAGGAGACTCACAGTTATTAGCATGCATGTTGATCACTTTCCTTACTGCTCTGACTAAATACCAGACAAAGGCTGCTTAAGGAATGTTTTAGTTAAGAGTTTTATTGTTGTGAAGAGACACCATGACTCCTGCAGTTCTCATAAAGGACAACATTTAAATGGAGCTGGCTTACAGGTTCAGAGGTTCAGTCCATTATCATCATGATGGGAAGCATGGCAGCCTGCAGTCAGATGTGGTGCTGGAGAAGGAGCTCAGCGTTCTGCGTGCTGATTGGCAGGCATCAGGAAGTGAACAGTTTGAGCTTCAGAAACCTCAAAGCATGCCTTCACAGTGATATATTTCCTCCAACAAGGCCACATCTCCTAATAGTGCCACTCCCTATGGACCAGGAATTCAAACCTATGAGTGTATGGAAGCCATTCCTATGCAAACCACCACAAGGTGTAATTAAAAAATATTTTGCTCCACTTCCACTCAGGCTGGGTCCAGGGTCCCAAATCCTCTTGTAAGGCTAGGAAGGATGTCCACCTTACTTAGCAGGCATGGGGACACCCCTCCCCCACCTACATGAGCTTGAGAAGAAGCTCTGACTGTCGTGGTGTGGAGTTGTTCCCTGCCCATGTTGCATGTTGTGGGCAGCCATATCACTTGCATGTCCTTTTTGGGCTCAGCTTTGCTGTTGTGACCATCCTTGAGGGTCTTCAGGCTGAATTTCCTCATGTCCAGTCACCTGCCCTGTGGCTGCCTCACAGATATGGACCCTGGTACCAGGAGCTGCTCTAGCAGAAGGGGCGGGCACATACCAGAATTATCCTTTTATTGCAAGTTGATAACGAAACTAGTTCATTTCTTGCCCTGTTACCCCACTGACCATGTGACCTTCCCAGTTACCACACTGACCTTGTGACCTTCCCAGTTACCATGCTGACCTTGTGACTTTCCCAGTTACCATGATGACCATGTGACCTTTCCAGTTTACCACACTGACCTTGTGACTTTCCCATTTACCCCACTGACCATGTAATCTTCCCAGTTACCACACTGACCATATGACCTTCCCAGTTTCCATGCTGACCTTGTGACCTTCCCAGTTTCCACACTGACCTTGTGACCTTCCCAGTTACCATGCTGACCATGTGACCTTCCTAGCTCCCATGCTGATCATGTGACCTTCCCAGTTACATCGCTGGCCATGTGACCTTCCTAGCGCCCATGCTGATCATGTGACCTTCCCAGTTACATCGCTGGCCATGTGACCTTCCCAGTCACCATGCTGACTTTGTGACCTTGGGTACATGAATTTAAACCCTTCTGCCTCCTTTTCACTATTTGCAAAATGAGTTAAGAACACGAGGTTCCATCCCAGAGAATCAGTGTCCATGAAGACTCTGAGTTAGAAGGAAAAGTACATTTGGAGAATGGCAGGAAGACAGCCAGGCTAGAGGGGACAGTTCACGGTGGGTGGGGAGGTTGGAGTTCGAGGTGGGTAAATGCCATCTGCGGAATCTGGAGTCCCAGGTGTGTTGTTGGACACACGCCACAGCTCCCCTGGTAATACTACTTCTTGCTCTCCCCGCTAGGACCCTACTGACTTTGAGTGGAACTTCTGGATGGAATGGGGGAAGCGGAGGCTGGTGTGGCTCTTCCTTGGCCATGTGGCCGTGTCTCAGTTGGCCACATTACTCACAAAGGAGGTAAGAGTCATGCGTCATTTGCTTTTAAGCCTCTTTATCCTTTGGCTTTAGTGAGGAGGCCAACTGTGAATCTGGAGACAGGGTTATCAGTGGGGAAGCCCAGGAACAATATTAGCCAAAGTGACACGTCGGGTGAAGGGTCTTCTCAACTCCCCTGCGTTGATTTCGTCCAGATTGTTCTCTAACACCACTGTATACAAAGGTTTCAGAGTGAACTAACCTCAGCTGGTGCTCACTAAGCACATCCCTGGTGGAATGAATGCTTTAGTAAAGGCTTGCCTGCTTGGGAGAATGTGTGGCTTCATTCAGTTCACGAGGAGGCAGAAGTTATATTGTCAGTCAATACAAGGCCCGGAGAGATGGCTCAGCAGCCAAGAGCACTGGCTGCTTTCCCAGAGGACCTGGGATCTATTCCCAGTACCCACGTGGTGGTTCACAGTTGTAGTGGCTAGTTTGATTTTTTTTTTTTTAATGTCCACTTGACACAAGCTGGAGTCATCAGAGAGGAGGGAGCCTCAATTGAGAAAATGCCTCCATAAGATGTAGGGCATTTTCCGTATTAGTAACTAATGAGGGAGGCACAGCTCATTGTGGGTGGTGCCATCCCTGGGCTTGTGGTCCTGCATTCTTTAAGAAAGCAGGCTGAACAATCCAATAAGCAGCACTCCTCCGTGTCTTCTGCATCAGCTTCTGCCTCCAGGTTCCTGTTCTGTTTGAGTTCCTGACTTGACTTCCCTTAGTGATGAACCATCACCTGGAAGTGTAAGTTGATCACACACACACACACACATACACGTACATGCACACACCCCACACACGTGAGTTGCCTTGGTCATGGTGTTCCATCACAGCAATAGAAACCCTAAGAAACAATGGTCTGTAACTCCAGTTCCAAGGGATCAGTAGCCTTTACCTTGGCCTCCATGTGTTGTATAGATAAACACAAAAGCCAAACTTCATGCATGTAGAATAACAAATCTTTTTAAAAAGTAGCAATTGAGCTGGGGAGGTACTGTGGGTGACTGTACTTGCTGCGTAAGCACAATGACCTGAGTTTGATCCCCAGAACCCACATAAAGAATGACTGGATGTGACAAGGTTTGAAAATTGCTCCAGCACCTAGGGCCTGGAGACAGGTGGACTCCAGGAAGCCAGTCAAGACCACTTAGCCATCTCCAGGCCAATAAGAGACCCTGCCTTAAGAAAACAAGGTAGATGGCTCCTGAGGGATGATTGACCTCTGACCTGTGCACACATGTGCTCGTGGGTACACAGGAACACCACACACACACACACACACACACACACACACACACACACACACGCGCGCGCGCGCGCGCGCACACACACACACACACACGCACACACACGCACATGCACACACACATGCACACACACACGCGCACGCACACACACATGCACATGCACACACACACGCACACGCACATGCACACATGCACACACACACACACTGTGGTAGCTATAGCAGATTTATGCTCAATTCTATTGCTGGTTTGTTCCTGATTCAACCTGGGACAGGGAATCTTCAAAGTAAATATTTGAGAAGGGTTTTCACAGGAGGCTGGATTGTGGCAGCTTCACAGGGCTGGCAAGCAAGCAAGAAGCACAAGAACCTTCCAGGGGGACCCCCCTGTCACTTAGGGATTGCTTGGCTTTTGCCCAGGCCCCTCTGATACCGGCTTCCTGTTACTTCTTCCTAATGTAAAGAATGAACCTGTGTTTGGAAATCTGCAAGTGAGACTCAGATACAACCAGACTGGCTTGGACCAACTCAGGAGGCAAACTCCATTCTCTTGAAAGACTCAAGAGGTGATGGAACAGAAGGTCTATATCCCTGAAAGACCAGAGAATGAGAGACCAGCAGTAAGCCGGAGGAACAGACTGGTCACTGGTCTGTTAGAGGTGTATCTGAACATCTCTTTCGACAAAAGTTGGGGATTTTTGATCCTGTTCGTTCTCCGATAGTGGTTTTCCACTGTGAATCATGACCCCTTTTTGGGGCAGTCCATGGATCCTTTCACAGGGCTTGCCTAGGATCATCTGTGTACTGTATACTTATAATACGATTCATAACAGTAGCAAAATCACAGTTACAAAGTAGCAGTGGGATAATTTTATGGTTGGGGGTCACCACGGTGTGAGGAGCCGCAGCTTTAGGAAGGCTGCCAGCCATCGCTCTCGAAGATGGAAGACTCAGGCGCATGCTTCCCTTTTAACTGATTTACTGATTACTTTTTTTTTTTTTTTTTACCTCAGTGGCCACTTGCTTTCTGACGTGGCACAGCTAAGATGCTACAGTCTATCAGGTTTGGAGATGTTAAAAAGTTTCATGGACCTTTTGAACAGACCAGATGATAAATGTATACTGGAACTCTTGCCCCTGACGTGGTGAGGGGTGCATCTGCCTCAGCTTTCACTATTAGGGTCTATTTATTATTAATACCTTATTATAAATTTCTCAAATTCCTGTTTATTTTTTTTTACAACATTTCTAGCAGTTTATCATTAATTTTTTTTTTTTTTGAGGTTTGAAGAGATGGCTCATCAGTTAAGAGCACTGGCTTTTGCAGAGAACCTGGGTTCAGTTCCCAGCACCCACATAGCAGCTTCAAATTGTCTATAATTCGTCTTAGGGGATCTTCTGGCCTTCTTGGGCACCAGGCACAAATGGCATGCACAGGTATTGCATGCAGGCAAAACACTCATACATATAAAATAAATAAGTTAATATAAAAGCTCCAAAACTGAGTTACATTAGAATATTTTTATGTATATGTGTTTGCCTGCATGTATGTGCACCATGTGTGTGCCTGGTAAGAGCGGATCCAGAAATGGTCATCAGAGCCCCTGTAGTTGTAGTTAGTTACAGGTGGTTGTGAGCTGCAGTGTGGGTGCTGGGAACTGAGCATGGGTTCTCTGCAAGAGGAGCCAGCACCCCTAACCAGTAAGCCATCTCTCCACTCCCAAAGTTTAACATTCTATTTCTAAAATAAAGCTTTTTTTTTTTTAACTCATAAGAAAATGACTTGGGGCTGGAGAGATGGCTCAGCGGTTAAGAGCACTGACTGCTCTTTCAGTGGTCCTGAGTTCAATTCCCAACAACCACATGATGGCTCACAACCATCTGTAATGGGATCTGGCGCCCTCTTCTGGTGGGTCTGAAGACAGCTACAGTGTACTCATGTACATAAAATAAATAAATAAATCTTTAAAAAAAGAAAAGAAAAGAAAAGAAAATGACTTACTATCCCTAATCTTGCGGGAGAAGAGTCTAACTTCATTAATAATTAAGCAACTATATATTAAAAACAGACATAAGTTATCAATCCATACTTTACAGTTTGGCAAAAATAAACAAGAATTCCCTGAGGAAAGTAGGCATCGACCACTCATGGTCTCCTGGAAAGGAGGTGTGTGTACTGGCTGTGTCCTCTGGGGTGTGTTCCTGGCAAACCAGTGGCACAGACTTCAGTGCAAATCTGAACTGTTTTCAGAGGCTGAAGAGCCAGATGCAGCCGGTGACCTGGTGACACACACAAGCTGTAGAGAACAGATTATAGCTGCTGTGGCCAGCACCGGTGAATTTATGACTCATGATGGTGAGCTAGGAACTCAAGTAGCAGAGAACCATCTCAGCCATGATTCTGTGCATAGGAGACTTGGAAGTGGGGAACTAACAGTGTGTTCGGTGTGCAGTGCTAAATGAGACAGCTGCTGGGCTCCGCGTGCACCTCGACTGGGAACCTGTGGGTTCATGTGTCAGACACTTGGTCCCCACTGCGGGATTGGTTTACTTGAAGCTTTTATTTCTGGGCTTCTCTTCGGAGGCAGTGTTGCCATGGACTTTGGTGTCTACTGGGCAGTTGCCTTTAGAAACCCTTAAATATGTCAAAATTCACAGATGCCTGAGTCCTTGATATAAATTTAAAAATTATTCTCTGTCTGTCTGTCTGTCTGTCTGTCTGTCTGTCTGTCTCTCTCTCTCTCTCTCTCTCTCTCTGTGTGTGTCTTTGTTTCTTTCTGTGTGTCTAGCTCTCTCTGTCTATCTCTCTGTTTTCTCTCTGTCTCCGTCTCCCCCCTCCGTATCTGTTTATGTGTGTCTTTCTCTGTCTATCTCTCTGTCTGTCTGTCTCTTTGTCTCTCTGTGTGTGTGTGTGTGTGTGTATGTGTGTGTACTCGCGTATGTATCATGGTACAAGTGTGAGGTTAGAGGACTACCTTCTGTAGTCAGTTCTTTTCCCATGATGTGGGACCAGGACATCAAACCCAGGTTGTAAGGCACTTTTATTGCTCAAGAGCTCTCAGTGGCCCCCAAGGCCTTGGTTCAAAATGGCATAATATTCACATATAACCTGAACAATCCTCCCAATGTCTTGCTTATAATTTCTAGTATAATATAGACATTAAATAGCTGTGATACTGTGTTAGAGAAAAATAACAAGGAAAATGTATGCATTTTATCTTAATATTAATATTGGTCTGGCCAAGGTCAGTTGAACCCTCGGTGTGGAACTTGCACTTGGAATGGTTTGGAATAAGTGTCACCATTAAGTCACTACTGTGTCCTCAGATCTACATCTGGACAGCTGTGGCTTCTGGGACTGTGGAGAGAGACTGCAGAGCAGTACTCCCCAAGCTTATGTCTGCTCTGCTCCTGGAACTTTCCTATGTCGTATTAAGAAAGGAGTGATGCAGGCTGAGAGGCAGCTCAGTGGCAGAGCTATATCTGTGCCTGAGGCGGGCTGCCCTGGGTTCAATCCCTTGCACTGTAGACTGGGGTTCCACTGTCCTTGATGACAGAGGCAGGATCTGGCCCTGTGACTGTATGCTTCCGAACTGCTGTCTCAGGCTGGTCTGGGAATAAGAATGGGAGCTATATTGTTTTCCTGGGGGTTGGGAGGAGGAGTCCCAGCTGACTGGGAACTCAGAAGTGAAGGAGTGCTTGCTTATCACTGAGCCACACCTGACATGGTGGTGGCTCTCCCTTTTGCAGCAAGTACACGAGGCAAGGAGTGGGCTGGGCATGCTGGCCACTGTTGAGTCAGAGGCCTGCAGGGAGGTGGCTTTGCAGTTCTGGCTTGGGAAGTGGGGCTCCTTTGTTCAGCTTCCTCTGTGGTGCTGGGAGGCCTGGCTGGGCAGGCAGACTCAGCTCAACCTCAACAGAACACATCTTACCCCATGCTGGGGAGGAAGGCCTTGCATTTTTCTTGGAAGGAGGCAGAGTGAGAGCTGAGCCATCTCCTTGTGTGTCTCACCTTCGCATGACCACAGGCTGGGCTTCGAGGCAGCTGGCTGGCAGATCTGCCTGTGGCCGGGCCACAGTGCTTCTTTGTCAGGGTTGGCTTGGCGTTTCTGTGAGTCTGGACCACAGCCTTGGCCTCATTAGCTCCAGCCCTCTCACCACCTGGATGAAGTGTTCCTCTTGGCCTTCCTTGGCAGAGTTGTTTTTGGTGCTTTTTCAGGATGGAAGATTTGAGCTGCATCCCTGTCTACTTTGCTTTTCTTTGGGGCATGGAAAAGCCTGAGCAGTCCAGTTGGGGGCAGACGTCAGATGGCATCTGGTCAAAGCCCTGACTCCTGAACGATGCTTTCTATCTCCAGCCAGGATGGATCTTTTCCTTTGTGGGTCAGCGCCTCCCAGGGAGGGCCTGGCTACTTCCAGAAGCATAATCCTCCCTGTTTCCCTTTTTCTCCCCTTCTCCCCTCCTCCTTCACTCCCTCCTCTCCCTCCCTCTTCCCTTCCTTTGGGTCATGTAAGTAATAAAGTAATAAAGCTTTCCCTTGAGCTCCTTGGCTGAGATTAAATGCTTTCCCTGTAGGTCAGGTCCTCTCTCTGAGGTGGCTGAGGAAGGTTGGCTGAGCTCTGGCTGTGGGTGTATTATGATTGGACTTTGTGGGGATGGATCACATCTGCCCCCCCCCCCCCCGTTCTCTCATGCCTCTGTGGCTTTCTGCCACCTGAGACACTGTGTTCTCGGCCCTCTGAACTAAAACGATCCTGGAGGAGCTCTGAAAAGGCTGGCCTGGTGTGGGGCTCTGTGCTTTTCTTGATGTGGTCTGGCTGGAAGATGGGTTGGTTAGTTTTGGCCCCTTGGCTCAGGTTCCCACTGCAGAATTTGCACAGGCCGAGGAACCTCTTCATGGGGTAAGCAGCCTCTCCCTGAGGAGTGTCAGGGCCACACATAAATGGAACCTCGGGCACTGATGTCTCTCCTGGAACCTACTCCACTCCCTCTATTAGTGCTTGTCTAATGAGGTAAAGCTCCCTGGATAAAGGCCCACTGACCTTTACTCCCAGGAGGATCTGGCTGGGATGCAGCTGTCTGGACTCAGATGGGGCAGGTTGCTTTTTCTTCTTTCAAGAGATTACATATATATTATATAT
>NW_022196891.1:89911612-89931612 GCF_008632895.1 Mastomys coucha | reverse complement strand
TCTTTGTACCACCAATTCCAGAGCTCAGCCTGTGTGTAGAAGAGACTGTGGGGGTGGCAGTGGGACCTGCCCTACCCTGCCACGGTGTCAGGTCAGGCTGTATTTGGGTTTTAGTGATGTTTGAGGTAGGCAGGGATTCCAATGGCTTTTTAATATTTTGAATCTGAAAATGAGTGTTTGGTGGCACTGGCTCACATACCAGTTCTGTGCAGGTAAGATGGTGTGTTAGTCCACTGTCCCACTTTTTGTCCTCAAGAGGGTGAAGGCAGTATGCAGGCTGGGGAGTCCGAGGTCAGCGGGAGAGCATTTCCCCTTTTGTCTTGGGACAGCATCCAGTGTTGTCTGCCTGCACAAGGTGTGCGGAGAGCATTTATCAGCATACAATGTGGCTCTTGTGACCACTGACAAATCCATCATAGATTTCCTGGAGTATTGGTGGTCCACACAGTGCCGTTAAGTTAATTTCTGAGGGTTCTTTCTGCCCCAACTTAGGGCAGCTTCTGTCTATGGTGCATTTCAAATGGAGCTAAGCAAACAGGCTCTACCCAGCAGATCAAATAGCACTTACTGAAAGTGTGACCGTGTATGCATACGTGTGTACACATGTGTGCCCAATCCCCTTAGCACACAATGTAGGTTGTGTTGAAAAGAACCTTTCCCCCAACTTGTTAAAACCATGTGTTAAAATAGTCTTTGGTGACCTGGTTTCTGAAAATTGGACCCTACCCAGAGGTGAGAGAGCCAGGGAAAGTTTGAAGCAAATTTATGGGGCTGTTTTCTGAGGTTAGCAGGACGGAAAAAAACAGTAAAAATGAACTTCACATTTCTCTGGTTTTCTTGGAATGTAAAAGCGGCTGAGTTAGTCTCACATTGTAAATGTTCTTTTGAGCTGGAATAGAGGTCTGTGGGAGAGGTGAGCATGCACAATAGTTTACAGGCGCTGCTACCAAGGACAAGATGGGCACGTCACCACACTCCAGGCCTGCCCTGCATCTAGTCTGTCTGTCTGTTTCTCTGTCATTCTTTCTGTCTGTCTCTCTAGCCATACTGGGGACTGAACCTCAGCTCCATGCCTGTCAGGCAGTCTCTGTGCCACTAAGCTATGCTCTAAGTCCTATTTCTGCTTTTTGTTTTTAGACAAGGTTTCACTAAATTGCTCAGCCAGGTCTTAAACTTGTGATCCCCCTGCCTCAGCAACCTGACTAGGGCAGGCCCGGACCACTAGGCCCAGCTCATCCTTTTAGCAGAAGGTCTAAGCTCATTCATCCGACTCTTCATTTTTGAAGTTTGTGAAAACACCATCCTTCAAAACACACACTCATAACATTGTATTTCTTAGAAGTAACCTTTTTTTTTTGAGATAGTATATCTCATAGCCGAGGCTAGCTACAACTTCACTATATAACTGAGAATAACCTTGAACTCCTTACACCTTTGCCTCTTCCTGTGAGTATGAGATAACAGGCACGTGGCAGAATAAACATTTTGTGAAGTCCTGGGGTTAGAATACAGTGCCTCGTGCATGCTGGGCAAGCACTCTGTCAACTGAGCTTCACCCACAGCTCGGGCCTGAGTAGTATCCGAGGAGCCCTCTCTTTGCCTGTGCATACTAAGTGTGGTTCACAAACAATTTCATCACACTCAGGATGTTCTTGTGAAATACTTTGCTGCTCCAGTTCTATATACAAAGAGCTGGAGCCACCAGAGAACTCATGTAACTTGCTGAAGATCATGCTGATTGTTAATGGTCACTGCAAAGCCTTAGACAGTAAGTTATGCTGACACACTGCCATTTAATATTAAAACCTGCTAGCTGGAGAGATGGCTCAACAATTAAGGGAACCTGGGATCAGTTCCCAGCACCCCATGGTAGCTCAGAACCATCTGTAACTACTCCACCATCTCCTATGGGCACCAAACACACATGGTACACGTGTGTGCACATACATGCAGGCAAACACTCATACACATAAAATAAAAAGGGAAAAAACTGTATTGTTTTTTTCTTTCCTCTTTCTTTTTGGTAGAACAAGGATTGCACAAAAGATAGCATGTGTGAAGCAAGCCCCCCGCTCCTGAGACATATGCCCAGCTCTTCACTGCAGTCTGTTTTATTGTGTGTTTCTGATGTGTGTGTGTGGGGGGGGGCATGTGTGGTCAGAGCACAACTGTGTAGAGTTGGTTCTCTCCTTTCACCTTCCCAAGGGGACGGAACTCACATGGCCAGACTTGGCAGAGTCGGTGACAAACACTTTTACTCACTGAGACACTTGCTTACCCTTTATTGTAATTTAAAAATTATCTGTGTATGTGTTTGTGTATGGTGTGTGTGTGTGTGTGTGTGTGTGTGTCTGTGTGTCTGTGTGCACAAGTGTAGGCTCCGTTGTACCACTAGGGATGTGTAGAAGTTAGAGGACAATGTTCAGTGCTGGACCTCAGGTTCCGCCTTGTTTGGGGAAGGTCTCTTTACTGCTGGCACGCTTCAGGCTGGCTGGCTGTCCAGTTTCTGAGGGTCCTCCTGCCTCTGGCTCTGTCTCTCCATAGGAGTGCTGAGGTTGCAGAAGCATGCTGCCACTCGTGACTTTACGTAGGTGCTAGGGATTTGAACTCAGCTCCTCATGCTTGCACAGAGGGTGCTTTACCTCTTGAGCCATCTCCCCAGACTGATTGCAGTTTTATAAATAAGAATTTAGCAGCTGGACGTAAGGAAGAGACATCACGACAGCAAAGATGTGCTAATTCACCTGTTTAGTTAATCAGTGGGATAACTAAGCTATTTTCTAGTTAAACAGAATAGCAATCACAATCTCTTAAATTGGGACGAACATGTCAATCAGTTAAAGACCTTGACATCATGAAAAGTTGAGAAGATGCAGCTTTTCCGTGACATAAATTTGACTGTAAATGGTATGCTAAGGGCATCCAACCTTGTGGCTTTATTCATCTGGGCCACCGTGTCATCTAAGAAGTTCACATTTGAGGACTGAAAAAAATGAGTTATGAAGAGAAATTGAAAAAAACCCCATAGTCCTCAAGTTAGCTTATGATTGATTTTGTCTTGGGCTGAATTCATAGGCATCCACAGCAAATGTGCATCGGTAGGACCTTCCAAAAAGATGAAATTCGGTACTTGATTATAAGTCTAAGATGTCAGAAAGCTTTGGTGTGGACAGGTTTTTTTCCTAAGGCTCCCATAAGAGTATACATGACGGTTCCATTTGGCTTCTAGATGCTGTCCGCAGGGTGTGGGAATGTGGTCTTCCCAGCTGGTGCTTTCTGTCCTCTGTTGGGAAGTCAGCTGAGCATCTCACTGTTGTGGGGTTTCCTAGGGGAGGAGGCTCTGGCTTGAGAACGGGACTTGTCTGCGGGGTCTGGCAGACCTAGCAGGCCAGTGAGAACAGATTTAGATTTCTGGTCACGAAACGTGCCCTCACCATACGGGTGCATTCCGAGACACACTTGTGAACTCACCTCTTGTCCTTCTCTTTGGGCCACCCCTCTACAGCACAGACCCTGGATTGTCATGGTCTATGGAATGTGGGCCTGCTGGTGTGTCCTGGGGGCTTCAGGCGTGCTCATGGTCCTTCTCCACAGCACCATCGCCTTCTGCGTGGCTCAGTTCCGATCCGTGCTCCTGTCCTGGCTGTGTTCTCTCCTTCTACTCTCCACCCTAAGGCTACAAAGTGTGGAGGAAGTTAAGGTAAGTGTTTTCCTCCTGCCCATTTATCACAGGGAAGGGGAAGGCGCCCTGGCTTCTGATCCAGTAGCTGCCTCCTCCACACATACGAAGCAGCAGTAGCCCCGCCATGGGGCTCCACCTAGTGGCCTTTTAGGGTTATTGCAGAACTCAGCTATGTTCAGCAGTCTTGGGTCTTTTGTCTTGAGTCCTGTAAGATTGTCCAGGGTCACTTTTTCTTCCAGTTTGGATGATAACAGAGGATGGCAAATTTCATGGAACCAGAGGGCTAGAAACAGAGCCATCCCCTCTCTACATGCTCTCTATATGCTTAAATATACATTTTGAGTGCACCGTTTCTTAGGGACCATTTACCATCCTTATAACACACAATGTCTACAATGTCTCCAAGACAGTCAGGCAACTACTTTTATTAGTTGATAGAATAGGCTTATTAATTATCTACTCATATAGCTAATCACAGAAGCACTTTGTATAGATGGTGAGAACAGCCAGCGTTTGTTGTTGTTGTTGTTGTTTTGTTTTGTTTTTGTCTTAAGGTCACAGACCAGACCTTGATGTGTGCCGTGGCATGGCATCCTGACAGACACCATTGTTTGTCAGTTGTGTGTTTGCTGGAGATGGAAGTGGCAGTCTGTATGGCTGCTGAGTGGTTAGTTATGTATGCAGCCTGCCAAGTTCCTTGTGGACCACATAGAGACTTTTTTCCTGGTTTCAAATCATGTATATAGAGTGTTCTGTTTGCAGCCAAAGTTTGGACCTAGGTTCCCCAACATGCAAGGCAGGTGTTCTACCACCCGCCACACTGCAGCTACGCTGCCTGCTGTGGTTGCCACTGGGATTTACGTGACAGCCCTTTGTTCTCAACTCTCGTTATTGCAGCTTCTCTCCTGGGAGAAACCATCTAGCCCAGGTTCCCCAGCCAGCTCCTGTGTCAGGAGCCACTAACTCACAGGTTGTTCCCTCTTGTCTCTCTTGCAGAGAAGGTGGTACGAGACAGAGAACGAGTATTACCTGCTGCAGTTCACACTCACTGTCCGCTGCCTGTACTACACCAGCTTCAGCCTGGAGCTGTGCCGGCAGTCTCCGTCTGCTCAGCCTGCCTCCTATTCCTTCCCGTGGCTGCTGACCTACGTCTTCTATTATCCCGTCTTCCACAACGGGCCCATCCTTAGCTTCCCGGAGTTCTTCAGACAGGTAGAGTCCTCTGGGGACTGGGCTGGTTGGTGAAGGTCCCTACCTCTTAGACTGTGGGATGTGAGCCCAAATGGGGTGGCATACTGAATGTGGGGGTTCAGAAAAGTTTGGGAACAGTAAAAGGTTTTTGAATGTACAATCAAAAATAATTCAGAGTCTAATGGATGATGCCTGGTGTTTCTGGCAGTGGTTGCCCGTCTTGCATTATCACGAACATAGAGCAGAAAATGGCTGAAGTGTGGTTAGGGCCATCTTAGAGTATGCTTTGATGCCAGAGCACCTCACTCAGATTTCGGGCTATGCTGAATTATGAGTTGCAGGTTTTGAAGAAACAGGATGGCTTGATTATGGGAAACAAAGACTTTAATATCTTCCTGTGCCGCGGACCGGGGTTTCTTACGGGGTCCCTTGTTCCATGGGACTAGGGGTTCTGGCCAGGTGGGCACGGGATTCGGCTTTGACAAACAGACTAGACACAAGTACTGTAAGGTCTGAGTGTATTTCTTTAAAAATGACATGAGGTTTTTACAATCATTGTAAAAGAGAAATGAAAAATCTGGCAGCTCAACAGTTGAGGTACCTCTGAGGCTATCTGAAACATACTGGGTCTAAAGCAGCAGCTATCTCCTCTGAACTGGTGTTGCATCCCCCGGGCCCAAGTGCTCTGGTGAGCACTGTGAGAGATACATGAATCTGAGTCCTAGCCCATCTAAGTTCTAGTGCTAGTCCTGCATGTGAGTCCAAGTCCTTCTTCTTCCAGTCCTAGTGCTAGACTGAAGTCACGTAGGCAAGCGACCCCCACACCAAGGTCAGCAGGGTCTGGTAGCTAGGTGTGAAACAGGAAGAAGAGGGGTGGAGCCCTACCCTGTTGAGGTATTCTTATGCTAATTCTCTGGTTCTTGCTGGAGGCAGGCAGAGGGGTCTTAGAGTGAGAGAAACCTTTCAATTACTCTCTAGTACTTAAAACATTAAACAAGGATGGTTGGAAACTTTGTGTCGGCCAGGAGACAATGCCCAATCTTAACCATTTTCAAATCATTACTTGGGGTAGCTTTATGCCTAATTATGAGGCCTTGTTGATGATTGGAGAGACTAATCTGAAACACGTCTGAGTTAGGGGATACCAGCGACTGTCTGAAATCCAGGAGGCACAGAACTCCTTTTGGATTCTTATTGCCTCTTATCCTTTATCAGGATTTTATCTCCGATATTATGGATGTGACTGGAGTAGACGAGTGTGCGTAGCATTCCTGCATTATTTCCCAGCATGTGAGTCCTGCATTAGTGCCTTTAGATTGGCTTGTGTTAGAATGTTTGCGTTTAAATTTTTTGTTTATGTATTTGTGCGTGTGTGTCCGTGTGTGTGCAGGGGTGTGGGTGTGCATGTGCAGGCATGCGTATGCTACAGTACGTGTGTGGAACTCTGAGGATGGCTATAGGAAATCAGTATCTCCTATCACATTATAGGATCCTGCCACTTAATTTAGTTTGTGAAGTTTGTGTGCAACTGCCTCTACCCACTGAGCCACCTCACAGACTCGAATGTTTGACTTGAAAAGCTGCCCTTTGATTTGATGACTAGAATTTCCTAAAAAAAAATTAAATAAATTTTGACTATGATTGGGCCAGAATTTTCAACAAATTCTGAAATGGTCCTAGAGATGCTCTTGTGTGTGGGTCCGCCTTACCAGAGGAATTTTTACTCAAATCCTGGGTGTGTATATGTAAAATAGGCATACAAATGAAGCTTTTACTATGAACAAATCATAAAAGACAGTTACTTTAAAACAATTATTTGATGTATATACAATTTTACCATTTATTCAAGAGTAAAGCAAATTTGCATAATAATGAGACAGATTATTTAATTTACACAAAGGATGAAGCCACAGCTGAGCATTTGACAGGACATGGGGCACCTAGGCACTTTCAGAGTTGATCGACATTTTGAACTTGTAACCATCAGCTGTGAGGAGGCTGCTTTGAGTCAGTCAGTTAGGGACCCTGCTGTGGCCTGAGACTTGGGGTGTTTGCCGTGCTCATCTGTGACATGTGTGTCTCCCCACATGTGTGATATGTGTGTGCTCATCTGTGATATGTGTGCTGCCGATCTGAGCACACACTGTTGTCTGAATCACTTAAGGTTGGACGGTCTCTCCTGGGTGGGACAGAGCGGCCCTGATTCTCAGGGGACAGTGACCACCTGGTTCCTCAGTGGCTACAGTGAGTTTCAGGAGCAGTTCCATTGCAGAGAAGGCCCAGGGACAGGAGGCTGGATTCTGATGTTTCACTTGAGCTAGCAGGAAGAGATGCCATTGCTTGCTGCTTGGCAGATGGCTTGCTCCCTTATTCACAGACTGCTTATGCAGTGGCCCTGACATGGCTTCAGATTGTTCTGGAGGCCAAGTGAGAAAGCAAATCCAGTTGAAGGATGTTCCCGGGCGATGGTGTGCTCTCATTCTGCAGGGGCCTGACACCTTTTCTACCCAGCATTCTTGTCTGGATGTTAGGTCAAGCCACATTTGTCCTTGCACTTCTCCCTCCTACCAATGTACTGAGACATACTTGAAGAATTTAGCTTACGTGTTAGTACTTAAAACGGTGGTTCCCAAGGGTCATTGCCTCCCCCAAAGCACAGACGTCTTGAAGAGACTATGTATAGGCACACATAAACATACATGTATATACAACACATGTATGTAACACATGTATAACACACATACACATGACACATCCAGACACACATAGATGTACACACAACACAAGGATGCACATGTGTTCACATACAGTGAATACCTATACTCACTTATAACACATGTGTATACAAATACAACACATATGCTGGTATGTGTGGAGCACACCTGTGCATGCACACATACAGCACACACACACATATTTGTAACACATTGCCTGCACTTCTATATAGCTCACAAAATGCATGCACACATACAGCACACACACACACACATCTATGTAACACATTGCCTGCACTTATATATAGTTCATAACATGCATTCACATATACATGCATGCACACATAGAACACAAGCATACATGTATGTGTCTGTGAGGACAGGCCCATAGGTGTTGCTGTTTCTGGGACAATATGAAAGATGCCCAGTGAGGAAAAAAGGAAGGTTCTTAGAAAATGCTTATTTCATCTTAAAAATTCCAGAGTTCTCCAAAGGTCTATCATTTCATCTATCCAAAGGTCTCCGTTTGCATTATAGCAATAGCATCAGTCTAGAGCTGCAGGGAAAGGCCTGACTTCCCACTTAAGATGTCCTCGAGTGTCACTGGCACTCCCGGCTGCGGTTGCTGTACCGTTTCTCACACCCTGGTTGGTTCTTGAGGATCACTTTTTGATTATGAGATTGTGTTTTAGACTACAGGTTGCCTAGTGATGGCACGTGACCTCAAAGTATGGTTCCTGTCTGCAGCACCTTCAGGGAATAGAGAAGTGACTTCTCAGGCCCTGCCCCAGGCCCCGAGCCTGAGCCTGACCAGGCCTTTGGGCTGGAGCTGAGCACTGTGGCATGCCAGGTGCCTTGAGTGTGGCTTTTGCACTCGGGGGAGGCTGAGAACCACTTTTCCGAGTCTGTCAGAGTAATGGGATGAAGGCAGGGCTGGCACAGGATTGGCTGTCAGAGTAATGGGATGAAGGCAGGGCTGGCACAGGATTGGTGGGTTCAGGCCTTCCTCATCTTGCCTCCTGGAATTTCTTTGACATTGTGAACTTGGCTCTTTCTCAATTTTCCAATAACCTTTGAACTAATCCTTGGCCCCATTCTTCCCCTGGGGATGGATAGTAATCCTCAGAGTTGCAGACGAAAGCCATTCAGAGGAAACAGACTCTTTCCCCAGCTGGGTCATGTGCACGGGGGCCTGCCCAATGGGGCCTGCACTTTGTTAGGATGCAAGTCATTTTTCTGTTTCTCTTCTCCTCCTTTCCAACTGCAGCCTTTCAGGTTGGACAGGAACAATAGGAGTGTGTAGTCAGGCCCTACACCTTGCCCTTCGAAGCAGACTTTGAGGCCATGGTTCACCCAAACCTTTAACCAAGGACTGCCGGTCCGTTGGTCAGTATGGGGAGGATGGGTGCACTCACCCTGTAGGGTCAGAGTCTTCCCCAGTCTTACTTCTTTCTTCCTTACCTGTTCTAGTTGCTGAGGTTAGGGACTTTGGAAAGGCATATCAAAACCTTCCTCTATGGTCTGCCCATGTTTATTAAAGTCATCCCAGAAAAATTAAATCCCCAATAAGCCACAGGATGAAATAAAAACTAAGTAAAAAGTCAGGCAGGGTCTGGAAGTGTTGTTCAGTGGGTAGATCCTTGCTTTGCAAATGTGAGGCCTGAGTTCAGATCCCCAGAGTCCACATAAAGCTGGACATGGTAATGCCCAAGTGTAGTGCTCGGGCTCGGCAGAGTCCCGGAAAGCTCACGGGCCAGCTGGACCAGCGTACACAAAAGTGAAAAAAAAGACCTCATGTCAAGGTGAAAGGCCAGTGCCTACACCCGAGACTGCCTTCTGACTTCCACCTGTGCTTTGTGGCATGTGATTCCCGCATGGACAGGAACAAACAAACTCACCTCCCATGCATTATACACACATAGAATAAAAAGGCACGAGATCTCTGCATCTGCCGAGGATGCCGGTGGGTGCTCAAGTCCTCTGTAAACAGGAGAGAGGCTACAAAGATCATATAAGGAAAAGACTGGGAAGAAAGGAGGATGGAAGAGCAAGAATGGAAGAACTCTGGAGAGTTCGAGTGAATGAGCAAGAGGAGGCTTCACCACCAGGGGGCAGCAGCGTCCCACGTGAAAAATAAACTCAGCAGGGACAAGCAGGATCGTGGGAATCTGAAACTCCAAGGATTAAAATAAGAGAGGAACACCTCTGCAGAATACATCTGTTACTCCAATTTTTAGCACATAATACATACAGAAATTAGGGAAATGTGGAAGAGGTGTCTTCTATACTCTAAAGCATGTGAAATTTTCCTTCATTAAACAAATAAGATATTTTATCTATTACCCGGCCTCCTTGAAGGCTATTTCTGTCATGTGTGAAGTGTCAGGAGCCCAGGCTTCAGCTGTACTTTCCCGCTGTACTCTTGGGAAGTTCAGATGCTGAGCTGCTGTGGGGCTGAGCTGCTGTGGGTCAGAGTCCAGCAGGAGTCTTCCTCGAGCAGGTGTATGGAAGGCGGGGCACGCATGGACCAGATGGGGTCGCAGGCGGTTCATCTTAGGACTTCCCTTACCAAGGTCTGTTTTCCCACTGGAAACAATCTGTGTACAAATGGAATTCTCAGTATGGAGGCTGTGAGCAAGGGCCCTGGAGCCCCGCTGTGGGTTCAAATCCCTGCTCTGTCTTGGTGAGCTGCCTTTGGTGAGTTGGCTTTTCTATGGGTTGCGAGCATCAACAGAGCCAGGGTTGTCGTGGGGAGCACATGATTCCATAATACAAGGATACCATTATGCTCGCCATTGCTGTTGTTATTAGAACAAGTGGTAAGTTCAGGGGATGTGTGACTCCATCCGGCCCCCCTGTAGAGTATATCAGCTCCAGGAAGACTCCTGGGCCCTGCTGGACTTTGCCCCACAGCAGCTCAACATCTGAACTCCCCAGGAGTACGTCCCCTAGTCTAGTGCAGAGACTCCTGTATCGAGCCTGCTAGTCACTCCAGCAGAGGGGTCTGAGCAGTGGCCATCTTTTGGATGTTGGAAGGGACCAGACAATCACCGCAGGCAGGCTGGGCATGACCAAGAGTGGCTGGCAGGGGCAGGGCAAGAGGTAGGTGTTGGCATCTAAGAAGTGCCATTGAGAGTCGGGGGGGCTCTAGGTTGGGAGACCGCCTGAATGACACTGTCTGTTCTGTAAAGGTCAAGTCAGTGCTATTAGCTTTTCATTCATGTTATCTTCAAACCGTGACAGAGACTAGAGAGCAGATGGAAGCAAAGATAGGTGTGTGGAAGGCAGGCTGGGAGGACGTCAGAGTAAGGACAGTAGTGCTGGGACTGGTGCTGGGGTTTGGTTGTTAGAGTGCTTACCTAGCATTCTCGAGGCCCTGGTTCAGTCTCCAGCGCCACACCAAGCATAGTAGCTCAGGCCTGGAATCCTGTCACTTAGGGGGCGAAGACACGAAGATCAGAAATTTAAGACCAAGGGCTGGGGAGATAGTTCAGTGAGTAATGCGCTTGCTGTGTAAACATGGGGACTTGGGTTTGAATCCCCACAGCACACATAAAAGCTGGGTGTGCCAGTGCACCTATGAAACCCCGGTGCTTGGGGGTGGGGTAGGGCAACTGAATGAATCTTGGTGATTGATGGACCACTGTGGTCCTAATAACAGCTCCAGGTGCAGTGAGAGGCTCTGACTCAGTCAATCAGTCAATCATTCAATCCATCATCAATCAATCAGGTCAAAGAGTGATAGAGGAAGACATTGGACATTGGTCTGTGGTTTTCATGGGTATACACACACAGGCAGGCATAGAGACACACACACAGAGACACACATGCACAATTCAAGACCAACCTTGGCTACATAATAAGTTTTAGGATATTGCCTTGAAAAAAGGAGAAAAAAAAGATACAATGTTGCCATGCTGACTTGGTGTGGCAGGAGCTAAAGAAGATAGAGTATGTCTAGTGACATAAGGGTCTAGAGTAGAGGTTCCCAACCTGTGGCTTGTGACCCCTTTGGAGGGTCACGTGACCCTTTCATAGAGTCACATATCAGATACCCCGCATATCAGATATTTACATTATAATTAAGAACAGTAGCAAAAATACAGTTATGAAATAGCAACTAAATATTTCTATGGTTGGGGGGGGGAGGTCACCACAACGTGAGGAACTGTGTTAAAGGGTGGCAGCATTAAGGCTGAGAACTGCTGTGCTAGAGGCTCCGGCTGCCCAGATCTGGTTCGTGGTATACAGCTGCCAGTTTGGTGCCTAGCACAGGCTCTGCTGTGGGTGGCTGGGTTGGGGCCAGCCATGCTGGGCCTGAGTGAGAAGCATTCTATGGGGAGGAGGTTAGGGACTTGGGCAAGCTACTCTAACTCTGAAGGATAGGTTCAGTCTGTGTGTCCCTGGGCCCCCACAGACAGAAGTCCTGACCCAGGAAAGGCTTTGCTGCTCTCAGGCTCCCGTACAGAGGACAAGAACCTTTCGTCTCTGACAACTGCCATCTTCAGTCTTCAGATCATCACTGAGGGAGAGAGACGGCATTCCCTTTTATGCAATTTGCATGAAATGAGATTTTAAATCGTAATGCATTTTAAAGTACACTTGCCAGACGAGCTAATGCGTGTTTTCAGTGGAGTCTGAGCTTGAAATCCCACCGTGGCAGTTTCCAGCAATCTTAAGGTTGACAGTCCCCTCGGTTGGAAATGCCTCAAATGGAATGCTCTCTGTGCAGCATTGAGGATGAGCCCTGTGTAGCAGCCTGTCCCTCCTGCTGCGAGGCAAGGGACAAATGGCTTGCAATAAGAGACTGCATGCACTACATTGAAGTGTAAGTGGATTGTCAGGATTACCAACCTTCCAGAAAGGCATATGTGTGTGAGTGTGTGCACGACATGTGAATGTGTATGTGTGTGTAATGCACATGTGGAGGAGCCAGCACTATTTTTTTTTTAAAAAGATGAAGTCTCTTGCCAGCAGCCTACCATATAGGATAGGATAGGCTGACTAGCCATATCTCTGATGTTCCTGTCTCTGCCTTCTCAGTTCTGGGGTTACACGTGTGTTAATACACACCTGGCTTTTATGTGCATCCTGGGGCTCATGCTTGGGTCCTGCTTATTTGACTAGACTTCTACTCACTCAGCCATCTTCCAGCCCCGAATAAAAGCTTTCCCATTTCCTTCTTTAGAGTGAAGTGACAGAGGAGTTGGGTGACGACCCTTCCCCTGGGGCGTCTGTGGCTGTAGGAGATGCTCTGTCCTTCCCAGTAGAGGTGACACAGACAACAACAACATTAGGGAGTGTTTAGTTTCCCAGGAAGTAGATAGGTTGTCACCACAAAGCCAATCAACCACCGTGCAGATGGACCTCACACTTTCGCTTCATAGGTATTTGTGTCATTTTGAACTGCCTGTGGCTTGGGGACACCCAGCAGAGCCTCCAAACTGGCCTTTTGCTGAGTGGCAAGCTGGGAAGGTAAATATACGTTGTCTCTGTTCACCAAGTTGGGCCTGTACACCAGCAAGGTCCTGGCACCCCACATGCAGGCTGGGCTTTTGGGGACCTGGGCTGCAGGCTATGTGCACAGCACCTGTTAGAAGCTGGACAGATTCAGCTGTATGTGAGAATTGCTATGTGCCAACATACCTCTTGAGGCTATTAGCACAGTCATCTAGACAGCTTGCTTCAGTGTGCCAGTGTGCAGCACCAAGCAAGGCCCGAGTTCATCCAGAGTTTTTAGTTAGGGTTTTACTGTTGTGAACAGACACTATGACCAAGGCAACTCTTATAAGGACGACACTTAATTGGGACTGGCTTATAGGTTCAGAGGTTCAGTCCATTATAAAGTCAGGAACATGGCAGCATCCAGGCAGGCATGGTGCAGGAGGAGCTGAGAGTTCTACATTTTCATCTGAAGGCTGCTAGGAGAAGACTGACTTCCAGGCAGCTAGGACGAGGGTCTTAAAGCCCACTCCCACAGTGACACACCTACTCCCACAAGGCCGTGCCTACTCAAACCTGGCCACACCTCCAAATAGTACCACTCCCTGGACCAAGCATATACAAACCATCACATAGAGGCAACTTGATGCCAGTTACCTTGGTATGGATTCTTACTACCCCCACTGACCTGCATAGTGAGGTGACCCCGCAGTGAGGTGACCCTCCACGGTGTGGTAACCCAACAGTGAGGTGACCCCCATAGTGTTGTGACCCCAACGTGAGGTGACTCCACAATCAGGTAATGAGGTGATCCCTACAGTGAAGTGACCCCACAGTGAGGTGAACCCACAGTAAGGTAATCCATATAGTGAGGTGACCCCATGTTGGTTAGATTTGTTTTATTTATTTATTTATTTTTTGTCAATTTGACACAAGTGGGATCATCTGGGAAGAGGGAACCTCAGTTAAGAAAATACCTCCATCAGATTCTGTAGGCAAGCCTGTGGGGCACTTTCTTGATTAATGATTGATATGGGAGGGCCCAGCACACTGTGGGAAGTGCTGCCACTGGGCAAGTGGTTCTGGGTAGTATAAGAAAGCAAGCTGGGCAAGGCACAAGGAATAAGCTAGTAAGCATCATCATCCATGCATGGCCTCTGCTTCAGGTCCTGTCTGACTTCCCTTCATAGCGAAGTGTAAGGGGATGCTAAATAAGCCCTGTTGTCCTCAAATTGTTTTGATCATAGTCTTTAGCACAGTAAGAGAAAGCAAGCTAGGACACCCCCTCACTGAGGTGATGTCACACAGCCAAGTGGTCCATACAGTGAAGTTAAGCCATCCAGTGAGTTGACACCCATAGTTAGGTGGCCCCACAGCAAAGTGACTCCCACAGTGAGGTGAAGCCACCAGTGAGGTGACTTCCCCATAGCAATGTGATCCTCACAGTGAGGTATCTCCCCACAGTGAGGTAACTCCCACATAGTGAGGTGACCCCCACAGTGAGGTGACCCCCCAGCATGAGGTGACCCTCACAATGAGGTGACTCCCATATAGTGAAGTGACCCTCACAGTGATGTGACTCCCCATAATGAGGTGACCCTATAGTGAGGTGACTGACCCCCATCGTGAGGTGACTCTCCACAGTAAGGTGACTCCCACATAGTGAAGTGACCCTCACAGTAAGGTGACTTCCCATAGTGAGGTGACTCCCCATAGTGAGGTGACTCCGACCATGAGGTGACCCTCACCATGAGGTGATACCCACATAGTGAGGTGATCCCACATAGTGAGGTGGCCCCCACCATGAGGTGACCCTCACAGTGAGGTGACTCCCATATAGTGAGGCAACTCCCTACAGTGAGGTCCCCATAATGAGGTGAGTCCCGACAGTGAGGGGATCCTACATAGTGAGGTGACCCTACATAGTGAGGTGACCCCACAGTGAAGTGACTCCCCATAGTGAGGTGACTCTCCACAGGGAGGTGACTCCCACAGTGAGGTGATTTTTTTTGTAGCAAGCTACCTCCACAGTGAGGTGACCCCACAGCCAGGTAGTGGTGGTGGCTCTCTGACAGCATTACTCATACAGGTTGAGCTACCTAATATGAAAGTCTGGAATCCTGCAAAATTTCAAAGGCTTCTGAACGCTTTCAGATCAGAGATGCTCAGGCCGGGACAAAGTCTGAGAGAATATTCAAAACTCAAGATCTGAAGTGTTGGGATCCCCAGTGGTTTGGATAAAGGATAGCAAGGAAAATGCCAACACCTTCCTCACATTCAGCATGGGGTTTGCTCTAGTGCTGCCTGTAGCCAGTGTCGTCGTTGTCGTCGTCTTTGTCCTCGTCCTCTTTGTCCTCGTCCTCCTCCTCGTCCTCCTCGTCCTCCTCGTCCTCCTCATCCTCCTCGTCCTCCTCGTCCTCCTCGTCCTCCTCGTCCTCTTCCTCTTCCTCCTCCTCCTCCTTCTCCTCCTCCTCCTCTTCCCTCCTCCTCCTCTTCTTCTTCTTTTTCTTGGAAAAAGGTAGACTGACAGACATGCTTAATTCTCCCAGGTCACTCAATTCATCCCCAGTGTCTCCCCCTATTTCTATTGTTGCCTTATCCTGACTAATAGCTCAGGCACAAGTCGAGTGGTGGGTAGAAACCAACAGACTGATCAGGACCCAAAGAGAGGCAATTTCAAGGCGTACAGTGTCTGAAGCTCTAACCCAGTTTGGGTGGTCTCAGGTCAAGGCTTGGTAGCAGGATACAGACATTGGCATTGTTCTTGGCTCCAGGGTACACTGCGTTGGCCCACCTGTTCTTGTTCTGGGGGCAGTTTCTGTAACTTTCTTACCCAGGAAAATTGACTGTCCTCAAGGCGAACACCCCCCGGTGCCCTATCAGTAGAAACAGCAATAATAATTTGTACAAACCTTAGCAGAAACATCACAGGAGAGATGTTCTGCACATCTTGGGACCAAGCACCATCTGACGCTGCCTTCTCTGTTGTCCCTTCTTTAGATGCAGCAGCCAGAGCTCAGTTCTCTGCAGCACAACCTCTGCATTCTAGCCAAGGGCCTGGGCCGCCTGCTCTGCTGGTGGTGGCTGGCTGAACTGATGGTACACCTCATGTACATGCATGCCCTCTACAGCAGCATCCCCCTTCTGGAGAGTGTTTCCTGCTGGACCTTAGGTAAATGTGGGAACTGCCAAGGTTTTACATGTGTGAAATGCTTGGTGTGGGTCGATGAGGAAGGCTGTGCCATGGGAGCTGAGAGTCCTGGATGAGTGACGCCCTCCTTGGGATGGAATTGACAGAGTATGGCCTCTTCACAAGAGGCCTCATCATACTTAATGGGAGAGAGCAGAGTTGCTGGCCAGCTCAGGAGGCTGTTCTGTGAGCTGGTGCTCGGAGACCCACAGACTGCATTGTTCCTTTGCATGTGAGCTTCAAAGTTGAGGAGCTATAGATCTGGAGCCTATCTCTTTTAGACCCAGGTGGGCAGCTTTGGTGGAGCTTACATCTGTCTGTACACCTTCATCTAAAAAAATGAGGCTCGCCCTTGTAGAGCTACTTTGGGGGTCCAGTGAAATGCTGTACCCTTTGGATGGGCTTTATAATATGACCTGTAGTTAGAGTAGGTGGTGTATGTGTGTGTACATGGGGTGTGCACATGTCCTGTGGATAGAGTAGATGGTGTGTGTGTGTGTACATGGGGTGTGCACATGTCCTGTGAATAGAGTAGGTGGTATATGTGTATGTACATGGGGTGTGCACATGTCCTGTGGATAGAGTAGGTGGTGTGTGTGTGTGTATGTGTGTACATGGGGTGTGCACATGTCCTGTGGATAGAGTAGATGGTGCATGTGTGTGCACAGGGTATGTATATGTCCTGTGGATAGAGTAGATGGTGTATGTGTGTGTGTACATGGGGTGTGCACATGTCCTGTGGATAGAGTAGATGGTGTATGTGTGTGTACATGGGGTGTGCACATGTCCTGTGGATAGAGTATATGGTATATGTGTGTGTACATGGAGTGTGCACATGTCCTGTGAATAGAGTAGATGGTGCATGTGTGTGTGTACATGGGGTGTGCACATGTCCTGTGCATAGAGTAGATGGTGTATGTGTGTGTGTACATAGGGTGTGCACATGTCCTGTGGATAGAGTATATGGTATATGTGTGTGTACATGGGGTGTACACATGTCCTGTGGATAGAGTAGATGGTGCATGTGTGTGCACGGGGTGTGTACATGTTCTGTGGATAGAGTATATGGTATATGTATGTGTACATGGGGTGTGTACATGTGCTCATGCACACGAATGTTTCTGTTGCTCTCCTTTGCTTGTTTGCATCTTTCTCTATCCTGCCAGCAAGGTAGGATGGGAGTCTTTACTTCCCCAGAAGACACAGTCTCCAGGTACAGGATTTGTCTGGAGAAAACCATTTGTGAAAACCATTGTCCTTCATTCCTTCACCCTAACAGCAGAGGCCACATGTGCTGTGACCCGATCTCCATCTTCCCTTGCTTATCCTGCTTAGCTCCTTTGGGGAACTCCTGCTTGGCTGGTCTCTGTCTGTCTCTCTCTGTCTCTGTCTCACTCTCTGTCTCTCTTGTCTGTCTCTCTCTGTCTCTCTCTCTGTCTCTCTCTGTGTTTGTGTGTGTGTGTGTGTGTGTGTGTGTGTGTGTAAAGGTAGTGAACTCTCAAGAGGGAATACTTTATTCCACTGATAGATAATGTGTTCTGATATTCTGTTTTGTACTCTTGCATGTGAAAATGTTGGTCAGGAACCAGCCACCTCGCTGAGTCGTTCCAGAGTATGTGAGCCCCTGCTCTCATACATGCACCTAGACAGGGAATGGGCAGCTCTTGTGCTTATGCACAGTCATACACATTTACACCAAGTCTGTTTTCCAACAGGGTAACATACTTTTTTGCTCCTCTGAACAGTGTTTGAGTTTCTATTGCTTGTGTCTCATTGACACTTGATTTCGGCTTTTAGTTTTGAAAGCCTGATGAATGTGAATTATACCTCACTGCTTCTGCTGAAATGCGTGGGGCTGAGTGCGTAGGAACCAAAACCTTTTAAACTATGTGCCCCAAACAAATCTTCCCTCCCGTAAGATCTCCTGAAATCATTCTGTTCATACCCATGCAAAGGCAAGCAGCGCCCCTGGGGAGTGACTTCACTCACCACTCATTTAGGGCCAGGTTTCTTCACTCACATCCCTGTGGTTTACAGCCTCTTGATGCCCTGTGACCATGTGGCCCATGTGATAACCATGACAACAGTGACAGCATTGCCATGAAATGAATTGTTACTCTTTGACTGTTTTTGGAGACAGGGTCTCCCTGTGTAACCTTGGTTGATCTGGAACTTGCTTATGTAGAACAGTCTAGCCTCAAACTCACAGCCTCCCGAGTACTGGGATGACTGGGATTAAAGGCATGAGTCACCACACCTGACAGATTATGCCATTATTATGTAGGCAGTTTGGGCTTTACAATGAAGAATTGTATTGTCCCCCAGTGGCATCCAGTGTCCCCCAGAAGACCAGAGAATGGCTTTATCAGCACATGTGGGAGATGCCTCTTCTCCCCATGCTGATGTATTTCTTAAGGTTTTGGTGAGTGGAATGTCTTAGGGTGAAGAGGTCAGCTCAGGAACTTTGGAAAATTCCACCAGACCCCTCCCCTCCTGGAAGAGAAAGGTCATGGAGCACATAGGCACCCCTCCCCTCCTGGAAGAGAAGGGTCATGAAGCACATAGGCACCCCTCCCCTCCAGGGAAGGGAGAGGCTAATTACAGTCCTCAGACCACAGTGGGGGACCATGGGCCACCCGCAGATAAGGGAACCCCTTACTACCTCATTCCCTAAGGACCAGTCAGTTTAAAAGTCACACTGTTCTGCCAATCACATTGTGCCTCATGGCTGTTGCTCTATTTTACCCCTGAAAGCTCTATAAAAACTGGCCGAACAGGCTGCCTGAGGTCGCTGCCTCTCCTTTTTGGGTGCAGGACGACCCCAACGAGCTGGAACAATAAATTCCTCTTGCTTTTGCATGGCTCCTTCACTCAGGGGGTTTCCCCAGTAAGCTAAGGCTAGTCAGAGTCTTACAAGGGCCCTCTTAGAAACACACAGCACATCATACCTAGTAACTCCACCAGCATTTTACTGCCTGAAACCATTCTTTCACTCCTTTGTGATGGCCCCAAGAGCATCAGGCACTTTGCCACACATACCTGGGCGGCTGTGGTGTTAGAGTTTCCAAACACTTCCAAGACAGGCCATGCTGCCTGCTGCCACACCTTCTGCAGGATGTCTTGAGCAACTGGTGCGTGCGCCTGTACGGATAGCCAGAGTTAGGTTCCATGGAATTCTTTTCTGCATGAGTTTACGTTTACTTATAGCTGAATTAGTAGTCCGTTGTGTATATGTACCACATTTTTATTATCCACTTGTCTATTGAAGGATGTTTATTTTGTTTCCATTACCTGGCTATTGTGAATAGGGCGGCTATGACCATTACTGAGTGTCTCTGGATGTCAAGTCCCTTAGGCATATACTGAGGATTCTATGGCTGGGCCATACGGTAGACTTATTTTCGGTTTTTGAGAATTCTGTATATTGATTTCCAGAGTGGCCTCCTCACTAATTTGCATTTCCCTCCCAACAGCAAGGCTTTAAGCATTCTCCTTAATAAACCCCCTGCCCCCCCACTTTAAAGAGGTAAAGTGCAAGGAGGTAGTGCAAGGATAGATGCAAAGGTTATCTGTCTGCTTGGAAAGCAGAGAATTTTCACACATACACACATACCCTTACTTTGAGTCTCATTCCATGCTCCTGTCTCAACCTTGCTTTGCTCTGCTTACAGATTTTGCAGCTGGGGCGCCAACATTAGGCTGCCCCCCTTTTTTTTCATTGTAATAAGGCTGTACTTCAATGACCCTCACCTCACCAAAGGATTTTACCTCCATCGTAGCT
>NW_022196891.1:89903230-89910665 GCF_008632895.1 Mastomys coucha | reverse complement strand
GTTCTTGTAGGGTCTGTATGACATCTGCCCAGGATCTTCTAACTTTCATAGTCTCTGGTGAGAAATCTTAGGCTGCCTTTTTATCCATGCCTGTTGAGGAGAACAAGCTGCCAGGGGCCTGGTGTGGCTTTGCTGGGTGGACTTGTCAGGAGCTCTGGTTGTCTCCCCTACTTGCTTCTGAACTGAGCCATCCTGCCAAATGCCCAGAAGAGGCTGGCAGAAGCCCCATTAGCTGTGATGTCGGGTTGTAAATCCATCACTTACACTCTGTGTGCTCAGATGGGAGGGGCCTTTCCCTTCTTAGAGATAAGTTATATTTGAAGTCTTTCAAATGCGTGTCTGCTTATGGAAACATCTGGAATTAAAACAGACTATCAGGAATGCACTGATTAGGACTTCCCCTTTCTGGGTGAACGCCTGTTGTAGAAAGGTGTGACCTCACTGGAAAGCAGCCAGGCGGCTCCAGCTTGGCTTCCCTTCGCTTCTCAAGCAGACCACGCTTCCTAAACCCAGTGCCAGGTCCTTTGGTTTCTGTTGTGTCTGTTTGTCTGTCCTTCGGCTTCTCTCCTTGACTCTGTGCTCCCACATGCTGGGCACATCTTTAAACACAGCAGGTATGGCCTCACCTAGAGCTTTCATTAGCTGTTCCTTCAGGGTGAAACACCCTTTCCTGACTCTGATCTCTTGTCATTCCCATTAAGTTTAAATGTCACTCCCTTTAGGAGATTCAATGGAGACTGGAACCTCCTTGGGCTTCCTCGCCATAGCATCCCCAGCACCTCAAACAGTAGTGAGCCGGTTGACTCGTGCTTGTTAAGTATGAGCAGTGCAGTTGGTCAGGCACACACCTCTCCCATTACAAGCAGCTATTCCGGGGCTGGGGATGGCACAGCTGCTGATAGTGTAAGCACCAGGCCCTGAACTCGGATCTCCAGCACTCAAAAATCCCGAGGTGGTTCCATGTACCTTCACCCTGGCACTGTGGGGAGAAGGGTTGCAGAGTCCTGAGGACTGCTGGGGCTTGTTAGCCAGCCACTCTAACAGGAGATGTGGTGAGCTCCAGTTCAGCAAGAGACCCTGTCTCAGGGGTACACTGGATGTCCTCTTCTGACCTGGTATGCATGTGTTAGCTTGTGTGCCCCTACATGTGCACGCGTGCTCACGTGCACACAGACACACACACACACACACACACACACACACACACACACACACTGTTGTTCTCAAGCATGTTTGGGGTCTGAACATGTGACTTTTAGTTATAACCTTGTGTTTGCAAATTGTTAGCTTGGAAAAACCACTGATCTCATAATTTCAGTGTGTTTACCTGTAAATGAACAAGACATGGGTTTGATTCCCGACACTCACATGGTAGCTCACAACCATATTCCAGTATGTTCTCCAGTTCCGGGAGACCAGTGTCCTCTTTTGGCTTCCATGGGCACCAGGCACACATGTGGTATGTATATATGTATGTACATACATATATACATACACACACAGCCAACCAACATATACAGAAAAATAAAATAAAAATTAAAGAAGTACCAGGTGGTGCCTCCAAAGACAGCCATGTCTGCAATCTCTATGAGACTGCACAGCCCTCAATGGAGACTGGCCCCTATGTTAGTACATCGTCCACCAGAGCAGTGCTAGGCTCCTGTGTCCTGATGGTCCTGACTGGGGGGCAGCATCGGCCTGCCAATCCCTCGACGAGTGGCCCCATTCGAGTAGTACAGCTACATCTGGGAGGTGACATAACATTTATCTCAGAACTTTCCTGGTAGAGAGAGGGAAAGAGAAGGGAAGATGGGGGAGGAGGAGGTATAGAGAGAGGAAGAGAGAGAAGAGGGAGAGAGAAAGTGACAGGAAGAGATAGAGGAAGAGATGTTCTGAATTAGTTGTTCAGGGTGCACATAATAGAAATGGCCAGGAGGTGGCAGTAGAAGCTTGCTACTCTTTAGATGGAAAAATTCTAGATATCAAGATTAAAATTTTATTAGCCTAATATTTGGCCTCTCCTTAGAAGTTGACAAAGTATATTGATGTGGTGGTGCTGGTGGTGGTATGTGTATAAATGTATGTATATGAATGTTTATGTATGACTATATACATGCATGTGTATATATGTACATGCATGTATGTGTCTATGCATGTGTGAATGTACATGTGTATGAGTATGTATGCATGCATATGTATGTGTATATGCCTGTGCATGTGTGTGTGGGTGTATGCATGTGTATGAACATATGCACATGTGTGTGTATGTATGTGTGTGTGTGTGTGTGAGAGAGAGAGAGAGAAAGAGAGAGAGGGAGAGAGACAGGGAGAGAGAGGGAGAGAGATTTCTGTATTGTTGTTTCTATACGGGAGAGGAGAATATCCATTCTTATTCCAGCTTTCAAGACATCCCCGAATGCCCACATGTTGGGACTCTAGACTCCTTTTCATGAAATTCCCTGGTAAATTAACAGTTCTCTAAACATTTTTATTTCAGTTTTCTCAAGTTTATAAATTTCAAGCAGAGCACATTTTTACATAGAGATTGTAGACACAGCAGTCACTGGTTTCAACAGTCACTTTATTTCTCACTGGGGGCCCTGACATTTGTCCACAGTACTCTAATAGGCATCTCCAAAAGATATGCCTGTTTTCTTTTGAACTCCAGACTCTTTTAGGAAGGCACTGAATGAATGGCCGACTGGAACCATCCAGGGTGGCGGAGCCTGAGATCAAGGGGAGCAAAGGAGGCAGCTTATGGCTTTTCTTGAGAAGAGCTCCAAAACCCCTTTTCTTGAGGTTGTTATTGAACAGTGTCTCATAGTGAGTGCATGATAGATCCAGGCATATGAGGTAGGAGGGGATGCTGTGAGACAGGAGCTTTGGCAGTGTCTTTAAGGGAGGGTAAGGGGAGTTCAGTTCTCCGGGACAGAGGAAGCAAAATGCCTGGAGTGTACTGGAGTCTCTTTCAAGGCCTTACCTATGCACTGGTTGGGGCTGAGCGTAGCTACACCTGCCTAAGGGCGAGTGGTCCAGGGTTTGGTAGCTCAGGGTTGTGCTATCTGTGTGCCCATCAAAGTAGAATGCCTCCAAAGATATCCACTTACTTTTGCTAATTCTATGACATCTCTAGGAGAAGGCAGACACTTGATAATTGTTTTGAAAAATCGAGGACACAAATGTCCGGCAGACAGCGCAGGGCCCTTTTCCTCTTTCATGCTTTTGAAACGTTGAACATTTAAAGGCTTGTTGAGATACAGCTGAAAAAAAATCATTTCTATAAATTCTCTCCTTGGATTAGAATCCTAAGGTTATTTAAAATTAATGCAGTGTGAACATGAAGGTTCTCTGGAGTTTACCACCGAGGAGCTGCGCTGTTCAGCTAAGGCTATTCCATGTGGCGAGAGGGTAATTTCATAGTGCATGCTTGCGGATCAGAAGAGATGCCCTCCAGACATGTCATTGGAAGGGGCGTGGGGTTCCACCTGACAGCAGCTAGTGCCTGCTACCATCTCCCCTTCCCCCAACAGCCCTCAAGATGTCATGGTTTTCACTGATTGTAGCTCTAGAGACCTGGATTACAGATAATTTCTTAGATATATGAAATAGGCAAATCTTCCCTTTAAGCAGAGTTGAGATGGATGTCTGAAGTTCTCAGCGATGCTGGGGAGAAGAATTCTCGCTTCCTTGAAGGATACACTGTGGAATCCTTTCATTTGCACATTTTCCATTCTTTTGCCCCAGGTTTTGCACATCACCTCTCCAGGGTGAAGTGACTCATCGGCTCCAGTTGAAAATTTACTTTTCAGAGTCTCAGAATACTTGGTTGTGTATACATCTCTCTTCTTATCCCACATTATCTCCCAGAGGGTTTGCTTGGCTGGTTGTATGCCCTGTTATTTTGTGGGATCTTTTCTTTTAATTAAAATTTAAAAATTGACAGTTGTATTGGCTGGTTTTGTGTGCCAACTTGATGCAAGCTGGAGTTATCACAGAGAAAGGAGCCTCCCTTGAGAAAATGCCTCCATGAGATCCAGCTTTAAGGCATTTTCTTAGTTAGTGATGAAGGATTGGAGGGCTCATTGTGGGTGGTGCCATCCCTGGGCTGGTAGTCTTGAGTTCTATAAGAAAGCAAGCTGAGCAAGCCAGGGGAAGCAAGCCAGTAAGCAGCATCCCTCCATGGCCTCTGCATCAGCTCCTGCTTCCTGACCTGTTTGAGTGCCTGTCCTGACTTCCTTTGGTTATAAACAGCAGTGTGGAAATGTAAGCTGAATAAACCCTTTTCTTCTCAACTTGCTTCTTGGCCATGATGCTTGTGCAGGAATAGAAACCTGATTAAGACCACAGTCTCATACATGCACATAGTGAATTTTGGTCACTTTTACTCCCTTTACCCTCCCTAGTCCATACTCCTTTCTGTCCAACAAGTCCCTGCCATGCTTTCACATCATGTATATTTCACTGAGTTTAAATGGGGTTGCTTGTACTGTAGGGACTTGTTTACCAGTCACATAGCAGTGGCTACACAGCTGAAGAAAAGGGCCCCATCCCCCAGCAGCCATTGAAGGTCCCTCAGTAAGGAGTGGGATCTTGCAGCCCCTTCTATGTTGGAATGTTGACGGGTTCAGTCTTGTGCAGGTCTTATGCAAGGAACCAGAGCTCCAGTGAGTTTGTGAGTTCAGCGGCCATGCCATGTGCAGGACACATCCTTCATAGCACCCTTCCCCCAGCTCTTAGATTTAAATGTGTGTGTGTGTATGTGTGTGTATTGTGTATGTGTGTGTGTGTGTGTGCATGTGCCCGTGTGTGTGTGTGTGTGTGTATGTGTGTGTGTGTATGTGTATGTGTCTCTGTGTGTGTGTGTGTGTGTGTGCGCGCATGCATACCTACTTGCTTGTATCCATACCATGAGTGTGCTGAGCCTGTGGGGGACAGAACACAGTGTCAGAGCCTGCCAGATGTGGGTGCTGGAAACGGAACCTGGGTCCTCTGCAAGAGCAACAAATGCTCTAAACCACTGAGCTGGCTCTCCAGTCCTCTGTGGGGTTTGTTTGTTGGTTTGTTTATTTTTGAGGAAGGGTTTCTCTGTGTAGCTCTGGCTGTCCTTCACTCTTTCTGTAGACCAGGGTCACCTTGAACTCACAGAGATCTTCCTGCCTCTGCTTCCCAGGTGCTGGAATTAAAGGTGTGTGTTACCTCATTCATTCCTATGGGATCTTCTTAATGGGCATATTTTGGTTTGGGTATGAGCTGATGTCAGTAGATTGCAATTGTGCCATGATGAAGATGGGAAATATAGTATTGCCCTAAACTCCTAATTCAGCATGCCTGTTCTGTTTACTTCCATACTCAGGGTTTTTGTTTGTGTTAATATTTCCCTGTATTAAAGTCCTTCAGAATACATAGTGCTTAAGAAAGGTTTTATTGAGTCTTCTTTGCTTTCACTGGACACAATTTGATCTTCTGTGTGATGTGTAATGATAAAGGTAGTTGATAAAGGGGGTGAACAAATAGGATTTACTGTTCTATAGAGGTAACTCTGTCCTCAGCAGGATACCCATTCTCTGCAAAGAGAAAATGGCCATTTAAACCTTATGAGAGGAAACATTTTAGAACTCAATTTCCCCACATTTAAAGCGCCCAGAGAGTAATCAGCTGGGGAGCCTACACTCCTCTGTGTTACTTTTGTTCCTTTGACCTTGAGAGAATTAGCCAGAGGGTCAGAGGTATCTCAGCAGAAGACACAATTACCCGGGAGAAATTTGTTTTTTAGCTGCTGGGAATAGAGGGCTTCAGTTTCATTACTTTCCCCTGCCATGTGAGGAGAGTGACAGCAGATCCTGAAGGGTTAGACCAGCTGCTGAAGTCCTGTTCCGGACAGAGACATCATGAGGCCCAACTGCCTTTCTTGACCTTGGCTGAGGCCTTCCTTTGGGGTGGCCCTTAGGCTTCTGAGCTTGGGTTCTTGGTGGCTGAGGTCCTGTTTGTCCTCTCTTCACATCTGTCTCTTCTAGGTGGAGGGTCTCTGAGTGTCTTGGCTTCATTGAGCTGGGAGCTTAACTCAAGTCAGGAAGGAGCAGCTGTTCCCCATACCTGCGCCTCCCTTGTTTCTCTCACACCTTTGTTCTTTGAAGCTGGCTTGGTGAGGACCTCCAGACTGTCTGTCTGTGTTTGCTAACGCCCTGTGTACAATAGCCTCCTTTGGCATTAAACAATACTTGGTTGCCCTGACTTCTGGCCCATTAAGTACAGGCTCAGGCTCCATGTCCACCCTGGGACTGGACTTCAGTCTGGTAAGCCAGGTGGCTCAGGTGGTAGATTCTTCTCATGTAACAGCTGCTGGGCACCTCTACTGGGTAGAACCTTCATTTGTAAAAGATTTATTTTAAATTATATGTATATGTGAGTGCAGTGCCCCCAGAAGCCAAAAGGAGATGCCAGAACTGCCGGAAGTGGAGTCAAAGATGGTTGTGAGGTTCCATGTGGTGCTGGGAACTGAATCCAGGTGCCCTGTAAGAGCAGCAAGTGGTCCTAATGGCTGAGACATCTCTTCGGCCCCCAAGCAGCTGGTATTAAGGCACAGTGTGCTCAGAAACTTGGAAATGGAGGTGATAGACCTTACACACAAGCATACGCACACGCACAAATGCGTGCATGAGACTTGTCAAACGCAATAAAGAAGATGCTGCAAGTGTTTGTTTATCTGTCCTCTAGTGTAAGATGTAAAATAAGACCAATGGAGTTGCAGCCCCTTAGTCACAGCCAGTGGCTTAACTTGAGTGGTTTTTATTCTCAACACACTTCTTCTCCCTCCTTGTTCTGTGTGCCTTCATATGCCTGTCGGGAGTTAGTCAGATGTGTGAATTCTGGGGCAGGATTGTCCAGGCTCTACAGAAGTATCCCGGACACCAGGAGAGCTCCAGGCTCCTGTTATGTCCCTTCTGCATGGCTGCCAAGCGTCTTAGGACCCAGCCCGGCTTCCCATTCTCTGGGCACCTGCACTCATTGGGAACTTAGGGAGCAGATGGTCAGTCCCCATCATTGCTCTGGAGCTGTGGAGTCTGCTCTCGCTTCCCTTCCAAAGCACTTGTGTTAATATTCTCCACCGTGGAAGCCCCAATAGCATCTCCAGCACTTCTGTTTTATATTTTCCTTCCTTTTCTCCATCTTTTACTCATGCTAGATAAGGAAATATCCAGGAGGGACGTGTCAGGATGACAGGGAATGCTGGAAACCTTGGATAGTACTAAGTACTATGTATAGCATGCTTTTTCCTGAATGTACATGCCTACCCTAAAGACTCACTTACAAATTAGGCTCACCAAGAGACTGACAGTGAACAACATACAACAGTATAGCCCAGTATGGGAGTTGGAAAGGCGGGGAGGTGGGGAGGTGGGAAGGCAGAGAGGTAGGGAGGTGGGAAGGCAGGGAG
>NW_022196891.1:89886118-89902726 GCF_008632895.1 Mastomys coucha | reverse complement strand
AGGTGGGAAGGTGGGGAGGCGGGGAAGTGGGAAGGCGGGGAAGTAGGGAGGTGGGGAGCTGGCTTGGTTGGTGAACTGTTTGCTGTGTAAGCATGAAAACCTGAGTTTGATCCCCTAGGATTAGTGGTGTATAGCTGCAATCTCAGCACTAGAGGATGGAGAAAGGAGACCCTCTTGGACTCACTGGCCCATCCATCAGGCCAAACCAGCAAGGGTCAGGTTCAGTGATAGCTTCTGTCTCAGAAAATAAGGTGGAGAATTCTTGAGGAAGACACTTGATGTATGTGTTCTATGGAAGTATGTGTGTACACACATATGCACACATGTGTGCATACACATAGAGGGACATAGCTCACACATACATGTATACACAAACAATTTAGTGCAATTAATGCTATGCCAATGTGGTCTCTCTCTCTCTCTCTCTCTCTCTCTCTCTCTCTCTCTCTCAAAGCATCTTATTGTAGTGTACTCCTTTGTTACAATGTGAGGTGACACAATGCTTGCCTATGGAGGTGGATGATGGGACATTGTGATGAAGTTGGCTAGCATTTGATACTATTTACAAACTTTGTGATTCCATGTGAGTCAATTGGTTAACCAGACAGGGGAAGGAAGTAATGTGTGGGTAGTATATACAGCTTGGATACATGGCATAAAGAAGTAATTGGAAACCCAGGCAGGATGCAGTGGGTGGAGTGGGTGGCCTGAGATCCCACATGAAGCTTAGGGTAGCATGCAACTTACATCTCCCCCCCCCCCCAAAAAAAACAGGGTTTCTCTGTGTAGCCCTGGCTATCCTGGAACTCACTCTGTAGACCAGGCTGGCCTCCAACTCAGAAATCCACCTGCCTCTGCCTCCCAAGTGCTAGGATTAAAGGCATGCGCCACCATTGCCCGGTGTTTCCTGAGTTCTTTATTTCTGGATTTTTTCCCTCTGAAAGTGTGGAAAGCGGAAGTTATGGATGAGGGTAGGCTGTGGTTGTCTGCATCAGCGTTTCTTAGAAACAGGCTAAGGAGCTCTGTAAACTGCTCACAGTCGGGCGATGCAGCTGGGTTCAGCCTTCTGGGACCAGCCTTCTATTCAGGCACTGAGAGTCGGTTGCTGGCCACAGTTTGCTTTGTCATTAATATGTCATTAATAATGTCTATAGCTGATTACATAGAATACCTACAGCCCTCCTAAGGATAGGGGCTATATTTTTAATGCTTGGATATATAAAACTGATATATAAAAACATAAGCTTACATGTATCGATAAGTTACTAGACTGCGTTTTGATACGGGTATATATGATGATATTTTAAATCAGGCTGAACACAGCTATATCTTTAAATGTTTAATATTTCTTTAGGTTGAAGATGTTTATTATTTCTTTATGTTTGTCTTCCTGCACGTGATGAGTGCATGCATTTGTCTTCCTGTGCCCTGTCTTTTCCTTTAACATAGGACTGCCAATGTAACTCATGTCACAAATGATAGGACTCATTCTTCTGGTATGAACAATATTCCACGGTACACACATTATATGCTTTGTCTTTCTTACGGTCTCACTGTTGAGCTCTTAGCTTTTCTCCATCTCTGAGTGGTGTCTATGGCACGGCAGTAAGCACTGGATGTGCATTTCTCCTTAGTTCCCTTTGGATTTAGAGGCAGGAGTGGGATTTCAGAGTCATGCTTTCAGCTGTGTGGGGAACTTGTGTTCCGTAATGCTTTGGAAGTTTTCGCTCTTACCCGCAATGCACATGTGTTCACTTTTCTCCTCCACATGCAACTGTCCATTTCTGTTTGGGATCACAGCCATTCTTTCTAGTTGGGGTAGTAGCTCTCTGGTTTTGATTTTCAGTTCTATGATGATCACCAGTGCTGATATATCCCCGCACACCCAGTGGCCACCCACATCTCTTCTTTGAGAAGTGTCCACTTCAGTTTAATGTTTATTGTTAACTGGTTTGTCTTTTTTTGTTACTGAGTTCTTGGAATTCTTCATGTAATCTGGTCAGCTGGACAGTCTGAAACATTTTCTCTTTCTGTAGGTTGTTTCTTTGGTCCGATCATTGTTTTCTTTATTGAGGAGAAATGTTTATCCTGGTGTAATCCTGTATGTCTGTTTGAGCATTTGCTTCTCATATTTTGGGGTCTTGTCTAAAAATATCCATAATGATCTCAACATCCTGTATTTTTTTCTACAATTTTCATGTCTAACAGTTAAGCCTTGTCTACATTTGAGTTCTTGAAGTTAGCAATCAATACATATCTATTTTCCTTTTCCAGGAGAATATCCAGTTTTCTAGGTACCATTTGTTGAGAGGGTCTCAATTTCCCACTGTGTGTACCTTGGTAAAAGACTAGTTAGTCCACTGGTCTCTGTGTCTCTTAGGTAACGCCATGTTCTTTGGATGGCTATAGCTTTGTCGTGTGTTTTGAAGCCAGATAGTATACCTTCTCGATTGTCCATCTTTCACCACGATGGCTATTTGGAGTGCTTTTTAGTTCCAAACAAATTTTATATATTTTTCTAGCTATGTGAACAATTCCATTGGTGTTTTGATAGGAAGTACACCGAGCCTTACTTTGAGTAGTATGGGCATTGTAACGATATTGATCCTTCTAGTCCTTGAAAATGGCATATCTTTCTGTCCCTCCTTCCCTCCTTCCTTCCCTTCCTCTCTTCCCCTTTCTTTTCCCTCCCTTTCCTTCCTTTCTCTCCCTCTTCAGTTTAACTCATACTGTTTTGTAGTTTTTATCGTCAAAGTCTTTATGACTTTGGTAAAACTTATTTTTTGTACCTATTGTAAATGTTGTTGATTTCTTGATTTTATTCTTTTTTGTTGTTGTTGTTGTTGTTGTTGTTGTTGTTGTTGTTGTTGTTGTTTTGAGACAGGGTTTCTCTGTGTAGCCCTGGCTGTCATGGAACTCACTCTGTAGACCAGGCTGGCCTCGAACTCAGAAATATGCCTGCCTCTGCCTCCCAAGTGCTGGGATCAAAGGCATGCGCCACCACCGCCTGGCTTTTGATTTTTATTCTGATAACATATCGTTGTTGTGTATAACTGGCTTGTCGTATGGGAACTGAACTGAGTGAGATGGACAAGCACTCTAGTGCTGTGCTGTGTGCCTAGCCCTGTGTGTTGGGAATTTTTTTTTTTTTTTGTCCCTATAGCCTTCTGAATTTGATGACTGGTTTTACCAGGTTCTTTTGTTGTTGTTGTTGTTGTTGTTGTTTGATTTTGCAGTTCTTGATCTCTGAAGCCAAGGTAATATTATTTTCAGACAATGACAACTTGTCCAATTTGGATCTAATGTTTTTCCTCTTGACT
This sequence comes from Mastomys coucha, assembly GCF_008632895.1. Classification (NCBI taxonomy): domain Eukaryota; kingdom Metazoa; phylum Chordata; class Mammalia; order Rodentia; family Muridae; genus Mastomys; species Mastomys coucha. The sequence goes on along the minus strand of NW_022196891.1, from coordinate 89,899,406 downwards.
GAGGGCTCTGACTAGAATGTCAAGAACTATATCTTATTTACGTCCCTCTTCCTCCCCTCCATGAGATATGCCAGCTGTTGTTTAATTACATATGGCATTTTTATGTGGAGGCATGTTCCTCATATCTCTAGTTCGTTTAGCTGGTAGAGCTGAGAGGCATCTCTCTCCAGCCCTTGACTGACATAACACTATTTGACCACTTCTATGGCTCATGAAGGGCTTCTTATATAAGATCGTGCAGCTTCATTCAGGAGCTGACAATTCAAAAGGTCACCCATCCACCCCACACTCCTGTGTCCTGTGCGACACAGAGATGGCCTGATGACAGTAACACTGAGTGGCCTAAGTGGACAAGGTGCTTAGTAACCCCCATGTTTTAGCCATCCAGGCTGGGCTTTGAGTATCTGTCATCTGATAGTCAGGAAAAGCTCATACCAAGGTCTCTACAAAGTAGCATGCCATGGTTGGGTGAGGACTGTGTCCACATATGTAATGTAGAAGACAAATATCAGATGTGAAATGTTTAAATGTTTAGTTAAAAGATAAAACACAAAGTTTTATGTAGTTTATAAAATTCATATTTTAAAATCTTCTGTCATCAAAAGAAAGAAAAACATACAACGTTTATGAATCGTATGTAGAGAGATAACTTTGGGAAGGAGGCATCTCATGGCCGTTGGAGGAAGATGTCACTATTTGTCTTGTTTTGTTTTGTTTTTATGAAGCCAGTGGTGTTCAAGTCTCTACTGTTGATTAGCCCAGAGACTTACAAAGGGCACCGAGTCTTGTAAATCTTTGCTTTTGATCTGCTGTATGGGGCCAGTACTATGGCACATTGTCAGGTAAACACAAACATCAGGGTATTATATATAAAATGTAGCTAATTATTTGAGTTTATCTTTTGAGAAGATTCCCCCTGCTCACCTTCACCCTTCTCCAGGCAATGCTTGGTGCCAGGGAGGGGGATATAAGGAGGCCATCGGTTTTAGTAACTCCTTCTACTGCTGGGACAGAATGTCTGACACAAACAGCTTACAGGAGGAGGGGTTATTCTGGATCATGGATCAGGGCACACAGTCTATCATGGCAGGAAGGCATGGTGGCCAGAGTGCCTCAACATTGTAGTTGTGGAGTCTGAGGGGCTAGTTACATCGAGTTGGTATTTGGGAAGCAGTAGAAAGCTTGGGCCAGAGCTAACACTGGACTCCAGAAACTCACTCTCTCCTAAGACTCCATGACCTCCTCAAACAGCCACCAGCTGGGAGCTAAGTGTTCAAATTCCCCAGCCCATGGGTGACATTTCACACTCAGCCTGTAACACCCACTGTGGTCTCTGCCCTGAAGATCTTATAGAAAGCTGTAATATGCTACTTACTTGCAAAATAACGTGACTATTTTGGCATGGGCATTTAGAAGAACTTTAAGAGAGTATGACATTTAGGCGATGCTTTGAAGAAAGGTAGAATTTTGACAGACAAAATTGAGGATATAGAACCATTAGCACAGGGATGAATGGTGGCAAAGAACTAGGGAATGGCTGCCCTAGTTTGATGGTCACTGCTGTGATAAACACCACAAACAAAAGCAACTTGGGGAGGGAAGGATTTATTTAGCATCCACACCACATCACAGCCCGTCACTGAGAGAAGAAACTAGAGACAGGAACAGAGGCTGAGATCCTGGAGGACACAGCTTGCTCATCCTGCTTTCTTATATAATCCAGCACTTGCCCAGGGGTACTCAGCCCACAGTGGGATGGGCCCTCCCCATGTCAATCAGAACATCTTCATTTTGTCTCTATATGAGCCACACTTTATGTAATGTGGAAATTGGGTTCCAAGAGGGGCTATCCCATGAATGAACATTCTAAGAGGCAGGAAGTGGAATGGACCAGGCCATTAACAGCTGTTTACATTAAAGGCAGTAACTAGATTTGAAACAGTACTAGGAAGATTTTAGTTACTATAACAAAATAACAGAGTCAGTCTACTTAAAAAGTGGAAGAGCTTGTTTTACTTCAGTCTGTGGTTGCATGGTCCCATGATATTTGGGCCTATGTTGAGGGAGTGCATGGCAAAGAAAGTTGCTGAGTTCATGGTGACTGGAAAATGAGAGAATGAGAAAACATGTTAGAAAGAATGAGAGCAGAATGAGGAGAGCAAGAGAGTAGAAGAAAGAGGAAGGGAGAAGGGGAGGGCCTGGGATCTCAGTATCCTTCTCTAGAGTGTGCCTAATGACCTAACTTCCTCCTTTCTAGATTATGTCCTAATGACCTAACTCCCTCCCTTCTAGATTATGCCCCAATGACCTATTTTTCTCCCTTCTAGAGTATGCCCCAATGATCTAACTTCCTTCCTTCTAAATTATGCTCCAATGACCTAACTTACTCCCTTCTATAGCATGCCCCAGTGACCTAATTTTCTCCCTTATAGATTCTGTCCTAACTTCCTTCCTTCTAGATTGTATCCAATGACCTAACTTCCTCTCATCTCTTAAAAGCACAACCACCTACCAGTAATGCTACCAGCTGGCAACTGACGCTTTAAAATACAAGCTTTGGGGGCACACATCTAACTCATAGCACAGTACCCTCTGTGCTATGACCTGTTCCATCTTACCACTGATGGGTGAGAGGCAAGGTCACGTCACAGAAGAGCATGTTGGGAGAGGTGTTGTTACCCTTGTTGGGAAATAATGTGTGCCATTCCTCCCTTAGCTTCCATGCAGAATTAACTTTCATGTCATTTCCTCTTGATTGTTAGTTGGTAGGTGTAAACCCCAGGAAGGTGTGAGCACCCATTCATGTGTATCAAGCACCTAGAACCAGGCCTGGCACATAGCACACAATATGAAGTAGGTGTTCTGAGCCGCTGTGTCCAGATTGTTTCCTGCTGTGGTGCCATGAGTTCTAATACTGCTCTGTTTTATTTTCCTCTAGTGCTCCACAGGCAGGCACCTCAATTCTGTACCCCTGTGTTTCTCGGAGTGCAGTAGGGAATTGGTACTCAGTAAAAATGCTAAATGAATAAGACAAGGTCAACTAGAGCTGGGCTCTGAAGGATAATGGGATTTTTGCTAAGAAAAGGAGGGGCAGGGTGGAAGGAAAGGACGAGTGAGGCTGTAATGAAACCGACTGTGAGGCCTCGGAGTCTGGCCCACCTGAGTTGGCCTCTAGTCTGCAGCCCAGCACTCCTCCACATGCTTGCTGAATATGCAGATGTCAAGCATACAATCCAATGTATAGATTTTTTTTAAAGGAAAATGAGTAAGATTAGAGAAAAATCAATAACTCTTGCTGAGATAATATCTTAAAAACAAGCTTAGTGATGACACAAGTATTAACATACATTCAGATTCTGCATTTTTGAACTTGCTGAGAACTTATTCGGTTTTTATATTCTAACAAGGGCAAGTTCTGCAGTTTACATTCGGATGTTGCTTTCTCGCTAGTTATATGTCCAAGGGAGTCTGGCAGAATCCTTCGGTTTGACCTGAATGAAGCCTTGGACTATATCTTACGAGGGAAGGCTAAGGTTTTGGTTAAGGGGAAACGAAGCAGGTGTCCCATTCCTTTGGCTCCTGTGAAGCCCAAGTGTGGTGGTAGAGGGTCAATCCACAGGCACAAACAGGACTGTTCAGAAATTAACAGAATATTTACAAACATGATGCTATAAAAAGCACCATGCTCTTTCCCTTATTTGTTTCTAAACCAGTCAGTAAAATGTCAAGGAAAGGTCTAATTCATCCTTTCATACATTTAAAACTTTTTTTTGTATGTTTGTATATGTGCACATCTTGTATGTTGAAAGGGGTCTCTCACTTTCCCAGGACTCACTGGCTCATCGACATACTGTAGCTAGCCAGCTTGACTTGGGGGTCTATCTCCATCTCCTGAATGCTTTGAATTGCAGGCATTCATGTGGTGCTGAGGATACAAATTCAGCCACTCATGCCTGCATAGTGAGCACTTTACTGAGCCACCATCCCAGTCTCATGCATCTTGACTTTGTTTTAGATAGGCTCTCATTAGGCAGATCTGGGTGGACTAGAACTTGCTATGTTGACTTGGCTGTCCTTAATCTCATAGACACCCATCTGCCTCTTCCTCTGCCTCCTGAGTACTGGGGTTAAGGGTGTGTGTACCATTACCCCCTGCCCTCCTTAATCCACTAGAAATACTCACCAGCAGGTAAATAGAGCTTGTGTTGCCTGGTTATAAGTACACGTGGCACGTATTTTTCATCCATACTGGAGTAAAAAGAAACCCCAATTATCTTCAGTTAGATCTGGCCACAGTTAAACACCTACACAGAATCTTTTCTTTATCCTTGTTGTTTATGAAAAGTACCAATCAAAGATGAGATTTTAAGCAGACGATGACAACTCTGAGAGAGGCAGACTCAGCTGCTGGTTTTAACTCCTAAGCCTCAGAACATCGCCTGTAAGAAACAGTGTCAGAACTGAAGTCAGGACTGGAGACGTGAAGCATCTCTCCTCCTGAGCTGGCCTGCTGCTAACCAGGCCCAGAACATTCCCCTGCTTCCTGCCGTGGGTGGCCTTGTGTTAAGCATTCCCTAGAAACCACCCGACCTGATGCTGCCACCCAGACACCCAGAGGCCCTGGGCACCACTAAGATGAGCCAGTAAGTGGTAGAGAGATGGAAGAGTGAAAGAGGCAGAATAGTGAGTGCCCACTGAAGAGAGGCAGAACTGGAGACTCAGAGCTGGAGACTCGAGGGTGGTGGAGAAAAACCGGATGTGAGAGCTAGTGCTCCTGCCTGAGTCCCTGGTGAGGTTGTGGCCTATGCCGTGTCAGGGCTCATGGCCCTAGAGTGGGAGTCTGTTATCACCAAAGGGCAGGTGCATGTTCCTGGTCTGGGCTGCTGCCTGGAACCATGCTGAGGGTTGTGCAGAGCTGGCCCCACCCCTTACCAGCTGCAGCACTCAGGAGAGCAGCCTCACACCTTGCCTGGGAAGCACAGTTGAACTGGCCCTGATGGTGTATATGCAGGAGAGCTGGCCCTGCTCATTGCTGGCTGTGGCGGTCTGGTGAGCTGGCTCTGCCCTTTGCCAGGGCTGTGCTGGAGAGCTGTTGGGAATAGGAGAGCTGTCAGGCAGACCAACTCAGCTACCACTCAGGGCTTTGAGTTGACTCACCTCAACATCTGCTCTATCTATGAACTGCTGGAGCATTTGAAGGGGCCAGCCCTACAGACCCAAAGCTTTGAGATCTCTCAGCACAGGGTATCAACAGGATATCTGACAGGAGTCCCAGTGAGGGTCCAGTATTGATATAGCAGAAGCCAGAGGCCTTGAAACACCAATGACTCATTGCAATGAACTTTTGCAAGTAAAGCTGCTTGGGCAAAAGGATATACTGTGTGACACACCATGAGACACTGCAGCTTCCACAGTGAGATTCTTGTTTGCTTGTTGTTTGTTTTCTTTTGGAGGGAGGTTGCAAGGATGGAGGGTAGATGTGGAGGGATGGGGAGATGAATGGGGTTGGGGCGCAATATGTGAATTCACAAAGAATAAAGAGTTCATTAAAAAGCAAAGTGGCACCATCAGGATGGCTTATGGGTAAAAAGCACTTGCTATCTAGTCCAATGACCTGAGTTCAATCCCAGAAAACTGACTCCTGCAAGTTGCCCTCTGACCTCCATGTACATACACAGATACACACATACAAATGAATAAATAAGTGTAAAACAAAACCCACAGGGATGGTGCATGAGAAAAGACATTCAACCAGAAATGGATACACACAGACTCACACACACACTCCCCCACCACTCACACACTCACACACAGGCACCCTCACCTTCTCACACAAACTTATACATACATATGCACACTCTCATGTACACACTCTCACACATACTCACAGAAACACTAATACATATATCCTCTCACACATTCTGACACACACTCCCACACTGACCACACTCTCACACACATACACATGCTCACACATACACACCCCCACTTCCCCAGGTGCTTGCACCACATGGAAAGCAAGCTGCTCTTGCTTACACAAAAGCCACAGTCAAGAGATTTCCTGTATATGTTGTGGAGGACATCAGGAAGTCAGGTTATATCAAACCAGAGAAAATCTCTGCTGTGGTCTCAGACACCATCTGATGGCCGTGTTAGGTTTTTAGGTTGTGGAAGCGAGTGGTCTGATAAGTTATGTCCCCCACATTTTCTGGAGGTGGACCATGAATGGATACTTCTGGGACTATGGTTTATTAAGCAATCTGGCTCTGGATCAGCAACATTCTAAGTCTTCAACAGTTCTGCCACAGCTGATCATTCGGTCTTGTAGACTCTTTATCAGAGATGTGGCTTGCGTTCTGGGACTTCAGCTCAAGGCGAGACATCGATTTTCTATAAGATGGAGTAATGTTCTGCTGTATGGGTCCACCATAACTCGGTCCTAGTAGGCAATCTTGTTACTTGCTGACTTAGTTACTTTTTTGTTGCTGTGATAAATACATCCTAGGATGAGCAAGACATCTGGAAGGAAGAATTTATGTGGGCTTATGGTTCCAGAAAGCTAGAGTCAATGATGCTGGGAAAAGCATGGAAGTGGGAGGCAGTGGCCACAGAGGGGGGAAGCCGAGTATTCACAGCTTGGATCCCAAGCGAGAAACATAGTGAGCCAGAAGGACATGGCTCTTCATTCTCAAACCTACTCCAGTGAAATATGTCTCCCAGTGAGGCTATACCTCCTAACCTTCCCCAGATAAGACCGACAAGGGACCAAGTGCAATGCCCGAGACTGTGGAAGGCGAGGAGACTGGTGGAGAAGCAGGGCAGTCCCAGGAGCCTGCTGTCTTACACTGCTATAGCTGACGGGTCCCCTTGCTTTGCAGGAGGACTGGCGCTGGCCCAAGTGCTCTTCTTCTATGTGAAGTACTTGGTGCTCTTTGGTGTCCCGGCTCTGCTCCTGCGCCTGGATGGACTGACACCGCCATCCCTTCCCCGCTGCGTGAGCACCATGTTCAGCTTTACTGGGATGTGGAGGTCAGTCTCATGGTTTGCTTAAGTCCTGGGGGGTGTCTGCTGGGCTTGGCTGGCTTTGGAAAGTTTGGCTACTGTTCTTCCCCTTCACTGAAACGTGTTTGGAGCTGCATATTCTTTATCCTGCTAATACGATGGAGGTCTCTGCTTTCTGACCCTCGAGAGGTTTTCAGGTTATGGAAGTAAATGAGGCAAGAGAGACTGTTTGGCACCCCCACTCCCACCCCACAAGACTATGTCAGGATGGTTTCTTACTAGGGACAGTATACTAGTCACGTGTGTCATGGCTGTGATAAAAGACCCTGACCAAAGCAATTCATGGGGAAAGGCTTCATTTCAGTTCACTGACTGAGTATGAAGTCCATTATGGCAGGAAGTCCTAGGGGTAGGAACTTGGAAGGCAGCTGGTCATGTTACATCTACAACCATGAAGCAGAGAGCAGTGCATGCTGGTACTCAGCTGGCCTTTTCCTTTCTATGCAATCCAAGACCTAACCCAAGGAATGGAGCCACAGACTTTTAAAGTGGGTCTTCCCACCCCACTTAGCCCATTGAAGATAGTGTGCCTGCAGGCTTATCTCCTAGATGAACTTGGATATGCTCATGTTGACAAACGTCACCACAGACATGCTGTGAGGTCCTCCTTACTCTGCTCTCTTTGAAGATGACTGTGTGAGTCACACTGTTAACTAAAGACGGCCTGAATGTGATAGCTCAGGGCAGCACTCAATGTCATTCATTTATCTCAGCCCTTCTGCTCCAGTCTTCCTATCTTTTCAGTAATAATAATAAGAGGGTGTGTAATCTGTCCCCAGAAGTTCTTTTGAAGATGAGGCAAGCCACAGTGGATATTTCCAGATGTCAGCTCCCAGTATGTGTTCCTGTGTGAGGTTTTGGGTGATGGCTCGTGACTGATGTTCTTGAGTTTTCTGTCTCTGATTTTGTCCCGCAAACTTAGGATTAGCCTAGAATTTTTGTTCCTAAAGATCCCCCAAGTTCCTTGTCATTTCTGATGATTGTTTTCCAAAAGGACTTGTTTGCTTCAATGTTTTTCTGAGCATGTCCGGTGTGTAGCAAGGGTCAGGATTGCTTCTGTAATTGCAGACCTCCCCCCCGCCCCTACCTGGGGAGGCTCAGAGCTGTGCAGGTTGGGAGAGGGGGCACTGGTTCATCAAGGGGGCATTGGTACCTACTTAAAACTTGCTCTTTGCCCCCTTGCTTGTCTTTCTCTAGTTCTGGCCTTGCTCAGAGTTGTAGATATGAGATCCAAGACAGAAGTAGCAGGCGAATCTAGTGAATGTCCCTGTATCCAGTGGAGCTCTTCTGAAGGACCCAGGCAGCATGCAACATTGCTGTGTGGGCACTTGTGGAATCACCTGGCTTCTTTATGCACAGTTTAGTTGAGTTCCAGCTTGCTTTATGGAGTTTCTTCTAGTTATTGAAGGATTGTCAAGCAGTTCCCTCATATTTCCTTCATTACTTAACCAAGCTCCAGGCTGTCTTTTTTAATGGCGAGACTGGGGAAAGCTGGCAAAGAGGCTCTTCTCAGGGCTGGAAAGTAGTTTTTGTTAGGATGAACCTCACTGGAAGCTGTTATAATGAACGGCTTAGAAAGGTCACTTCCTCAGCCAATGGTGGGACCAAGGGTGATTTGGGAACACATCATAGGAATATGGTGGGAGCCCCGCATGGTTCCTCTGCTTCTCCGTTGTGACCATCTGCACTAATGTACTTGGAAAGGACATTTCCTGGGGGCTTCTACAGGGTCAGCTGGTGTGGTAACCATGGTGACCAGGCCAATTTCCTTGTCCATACACTGGTGGCCACAAAATTGCTGTGTTTCATACAGTGAAACAGAATGGCTGTCTGTTTTTGTTTTATTTAATCAAAAATTTAAAAAGTTTTTTTTTAAACATTTTAAGTGTGTGTGTGTGTGTCTGTCTATCTGTCTGTCTGTGTATAGTTATGTGTATAAGAGTGCAGGTGCCCTTGGAGGCAAGAAGATACCTGGCACTGGATACAGATAGTTGTGACCCATGTGGTGTGAGTACTTGGAAACACATTTTTTTTGTCCCCTTGAAGAGCAATCTTCACTTTGAACTGATGAGCCATCTCTTCAGCTCCCTTATTTAACTTATTTTTTGCCCAAGAAATATCCTCAATTTATGTAAGCCACAAAGATGGAGAAAACATTGTCATCATCAGAACAGATGGTTGCTCGGTGGAGGTTCCAATGTGTGACTCCTTGGAGCAATGAGGATCTGAAAGGCAAGGCATGTTCAGGAGCACTTGGCAAGAACAACCAACCAACAAACTAATAGATTCTCTTCTAGGGCTGCTTTGGGCTCCCATTCTAACTTCTGTAGCATGCAAGACCGGGAAGTTCCTTGGGTTTTTGTAGGTTTTATTGATTTAAGCAAATGCTCATGTGTATGTGTGCCTATGTGAATTTATGTACTCTGTGTACATGCTGGTGACCGAGGAGACCGGGGTGGGTGAGGGGCATCTGATCCCCGGGACTGGAGTTACTGGTGTTTGTAACCTCTTGGTGTACAAGCTGCTTGATATGGGTTCAAGGACCTGAACCTGGCTCCTCCTGTAGAGGTGTTCTTACCTACAGGGTCTGCCCAGCCCTGTGTTTGGTTTTGTTGTTTTGTTATTGAGACAAGGTGTTACCATGTAGCCTACTCTGGTTTTGAAATCAGCTTCTTAATTGGCAGGCAACAAGTTTCTTCCCAGTTTGCTAGCTATACTTAGAAGTGCTGAGTCTTTTCATGTTAAACACCCAGATTTCAGAATCTAAGTGAGCATCTGAGCCATGGTGTCCAGAGCAAGTCTCAGGAGAGGCTTTTTAATTGAAAAAGAACAAAGATGCTGGCTATCTTTGTGCCATTTGCAGAATGTCTCTTCCTCACTGGGAGGCTTTCAGTGTTGTGTGTTGGTGTGCACATATGTCTGGTGTATTTGTGTGCTTGTGTGGTGTATGTGTATGTGTATACATGTGAATGTCTGTGTAGTGTATGTGCATGTGAGTGCACATGTATGTTCACTCATGTGGAGGCCAGAGGTAAATGTTGGGTGTCTTCCCCGACTGCTCTCCATCACTGATTAGCCAGACTGACTGGCTCTGGGGATCTGTCTGCCTCTGCCTCCCATGTATTACAGTTGCAGACATACATGGCTGTACCCAGCTTTGTTCTGTGGTGCTGGGGTTGTCCTGCTTGTATGGGTCTCCCCACCATCTCTCTAGAACTGGCGTATAGTGTTCCATGTTCCTCTCTGAGTACATGGTCTATTAAAGGCAGGCAAGTTGTGAAGTTGTGATGTCTGGTATTCAACTTCACTCTGATGTTTCTGGGCTGCAACCCAAGACTGGCTCCCTCTAACTGAGTCTAAGAAGAATTTAGTCAGGAACAGAGCAGAAAGCTGGTGGGGCCATGGTGTTTGTTAGGTTATGGGAGAGGGAAGAGGTCTATAACAATCTCCTGGAGGTTACTGAGTGACCCTCAACCCTCTGGAAGTAGATACTGAATGAGGTTTAGAATTAGCGATGAGGTGGATATCAGTGCACCACCTTACATGCCTAACAGGAGATTGGCTAACCACATCATCTTTTGGTGCATTTCTCATTGAAGGACCCTGATGTTGTCAGCCTGCAGTGCCATTGGATTCTGAGCTTTGTGTCATAGGACAGATGACGTTGGCCATTGGCAGACAGGATGGTTTAAATTGTCCATGAAGAATTGCTGCTCCTCTGACTACCCATCCCGCTGTTCTGTTCACTCCTATCTCTGGGTTCCCTCCTTCATGGGTCCTGTTGAGATATTTGCAAAAATATATTGCAAAGCTCCAAGGAGTGGCTGTATTCCCCTGGTGTGAGTTTTCTGTGGTCCTCTGGAGCTGAGAAATTGAAATTTCTATGGTTTATATCTAGGTTTCATGTTTTAATTTAGAAGAGCTGAGATCTCTAATGAGTATCTTTGGCCACGAGTCATTAAGGATGGCATTGCATGTCTAAGGTTGCATATTAACATTCTGATTGTGTCCCGTGATTTGATTTCTAGCTATGGAGGTGAAGTGTGTGATGTGATAGGGTTTCCCACAGTGGCTGGTGAGTTATGGGTCAATTTCAGTTATCTCAAGAATCTGAGTCAGCTTGCCTTCCACACTGCTTGAATTATGATGCTTTCGGGACTCTGCAGGCGAATTCATGTATCATCCGTTATCCCAGAGGAATCCGGGTAGTAGTTGATGGGGCTAGATTTTAACATGTGAATTCATCTTTAGGCAGAGGAGGAGGAAGAGGAGGAAGAATAGGAGGAGGAAGGGGGGGCTGAGCCCTATTCTCTCAGTGGGGCATCAATTTTCCACATGGTAGGTCATTAGAAGAATTTAGTTCTCTAGGTGGGGTGCTGGCTCTTCTGTGAAGCAGATGATGAACCCACTGATGAACTGTTGGGTCTTCGAGCCTCCTGCCTTTGAATAATGCTTAGTCTGCATTCATAGGGCAGGTGGTGGGCATGGAGATGGTGAGCTGTATGCCACAGTCTCCCAGCTTCACTGATGTAAAACAAAGACTAGATGGACTGGAAGAGGCAAAGGTGGAACAGAATGTGTTCTCAAGTGCTCACTCCATCCAGAGGAACCCAGGTCTCCAAGAGCTTGCTCTTCACCAGCCGTGAAGTTGTTTATTTCTCTGGGCCAATTATTCTGTGTCTAAAACAAGGACTTGCCCTTTAGGATAACGTGATGACTTATGGAAATGAGCATATAGTAGGCCCCCAGGAAGTGATAACTTTTTACTTTTTTAGCTGGAGCTGTTGTAAGCCTGACAAAGCCAGAGGTGACCTGGAGGGCCAGGCCCTGCAACTATGAGTGCCGAGGGGGCTGGCTAAGCCAAGACTTCATCCAGCTGGGAACCAGAGAAGCCATGATTCAAAAGAGTAGGCAGAGCGTGAGCCCACAGATGTCTATGTTCTTGTTCACCAGCCCAGCCACATGGAAAAAGAGGTGGCTATCAGTGTCCCACCGCATTCTGCTACTCATGTGATTTTTCAAGTTAGTGGCCTGGGTCCACCTCCTTTTTTTCTGAGACCCTAAAATGGGCTGATCTCAGTGCTTGCTTTGGCAAGCTACTGTGAGGGTTAGTGGAGACCAGACCCTCAGGCAGTGGACACAGGACAAACAAACAGGAAAATATTAGCTCAGTGTCATGGGTACAGATAGAGCCAAGGGTACACTGTGACTTTTTACTTTCCCATTGAGGAAAGCCTGGAAGGGTGAGTGGCTGCAGGTATGGAAAGCAGGTGGAAGATGTGGATTTCAAATGGAAGCACTGTGGTCCAGGGTCTGCCCAGGCATTGAATATTATTGTTAATGAACACCATTTGCAACAGTGTTATTATTAATGAACACATTCAAACAGTGTCCAGCCATGGACACTGCACCTCACCTGTCTCACTTCATTCACCCAACTCTTCTCTCTCTGATCCTCACTCACTAGACTCGGTAAACTCATTTTCTTTCTTCATTTTTAAAACCCCGTTCTGTTTCGTCTGAACACAAACTTCCATAGATCAAAGTGGGAAGGAAATGCAGTCGACTACCATTTTGTTTTGCTTCCCAGTTTGTTTGGCTTCGAAGGCTGTCCTTTCCATTTCCCTTGTGTGGAAGAGTTTTCGGGACCTCTACAAGCTCCACAGTTGACTGAAGGCTTCTAGAGTAAGAAGCTGCGTGACACAGGGAACACCAGGTGTACTGGCTGGTTTTGTGTGTCAACTTGACACGAACTAGAGTTATCACAGAGAAAGGAGCCTCCCTTGAGGAAATGCCTCCATGAGATCCAGCTCAAGGCATTTTTCTCTATTAGTGATTAAAAGGGGAGGGCCCAGCCCATTGTGGGTGGTGCCATCCCTGGGCTGGTGGTCCTGGGTTCTATAACAAAGCAAGCTGAGCAAGACAGGGGAAACAAGCTTGTGAGCAACGCCTTTACATGGCCTCTGTATCAGCTCCTGCCCCCAAGTTCCTCCCCTCTGTGAGTTCCTGTCCTGACTTCCTTTGGTGATGAACAGCAATGTGGAAGTGTAAGCTGAATAAACCCTTTCCTCCCCAACTTGCTTCTTGGTCATGATGTTTTGTGCAGGAATACAAACCCTAAGACACCAGGTGTTCTTCATGTGGAGGGCATTGGTTGCCAGTCTTTTCTTTTTTTCTATTTTTTTATTAGATGTTTTCTTTATTTACAATATCTCCTTTCCCAGAT